>NC_134890.1:4588409-4763409 GCF_041734735.1 Babylonia areolata
AGTGGCAAGTCTGCTCTTGTTCATCGCTATTTGACTGGCTCATACATGCAAGAGGAGTCCCCTGAAGGTGTGTGTGTGTGTGTGTGTGTGTGTGCATGTCCTTGTGATTGTGGTATTATAAATGTGAGTGCACATGTATTTTATGTGTGTATCACTGTATGACTGTGCATATCTGCGTGTGTGTGTGTGTGTGTGTGTGTGTGTGTGTGCATGTCCCTGTGATTGTGGTATTATAAATGTGAGCGCACATGTATTTTATGTGTGTATCACTGTATGACTGTGCATATCTGCGTGTGTGTGTGTGTGTGTGTGTGTGTGTGTGTGTGTGTGTGTGTGTGTGTGTGTGTGTGTGTGCATGTCCTTGTGATTGTGGTATTATAAATGTGAGTGCACATGTATTTTATGTGTGTATCACTGTATGACTGTGGATATCTGCGTGTGTGTGTGTGTGTGTGTGTGTGTGTGCATGTCCTTGTGATTGTGGTATTATAAATGTGAGTGCACATGTATTTTATGTGTGTATCACTGTATGACTGTGCATATCTGCGTGTGTGTGTGTGTGTGTGTGTGTGTGTGTGTGTGTCAGTGCATTTGTGAAAGCATTTTACATGCACAGGGTACTCACACATACATGTAGTGATGTACATCATGTGATTGAATGTGTTATCAATAGCATCAGTAGCATTTGTATTATTATTATTATTATTATTATTATTATTTTTTATATCAGGGGGACGATTCAAGAAAGAAGTGATCATTGATGGCCAGAGCTATCTGCTGTTGATACGTGATGAAGGGGGTGCTCCAGAGATGCAGGTGTGTACTTTTTTTTTCTTTTTTTTCCCCCCATTTACTTTCACTTCTTTCATGATTTTTTTTTTAACATTCACTTTTGGCTAGTTTTATCATTTTGTCAGGTATGATTTTATTATGATGATGTCTGATATTGATATGTGTTATATATTTCTTTATCAGTTTATGTATATTTTCTGTATGTGTACATGATCTATCATGTTCATGCAAAGACACAGACACAAGACACAGACACACACAGACACAACAGACACACACGCACACACATTGTTATGGTTGTTGGAAAGTTGTGTTTGTTCAGAAGCAGTCCATGCCACATGAACTACATTGGCACTGTATCCTCTACAGCCCCATAAGTGGCAAGAGGATCAACCAAAGTGTCATGCTTTGGCAACACCTGATCCTTAGCATCCCCTACCTCTGTATTTCTTTTTTTCAAATTCCATGTGTTTTTTTTTTGTGTGTTTTTTTTTTTGTGGTTGTTCTTTTCTTCTTCTTTTTTTTTTTTAATAATTTTTTTAAATTTATTATTATTATTTTTTTTTTACTGAAACAAAGGATTTCATTTTACATTGGAAAGCAAAATAAGCCTTTCAGATATCAGTGTGTTTGTAAATGAATAGATGATAATTATAATTTTAAAAGAAGAAATATATATATACCAGAATGTATTACATTGTATTGTATTGTATTACTCTTTTGTCACAGTAGATTTCTCGGTGTGAAATCTGGGCTGCTCTCCCTGGGGAGAGTGCTTGCTACTGTGCAGCTCCACGTATTGTTTCTCCATTTTTTTTCTGCCTGCAGGTGTATTAGTTTTCCAGACATAGTGGATTTTTCTACAGACATTTCCAGGGACAAACTTTTTTGTTCTGTGGGTTTTTTAAACTTGCGAGAAGTGCAGTCTGCATTTGGGACTTTGATGATATAGATTTTGTATGTATAAATATATTAATTCTATTTGCAGTTTACCCATTGGGTGGATGCAGTCATCTTTGTGTTCAGCCTGGAGAATGAGATCAGTTTCCAAGCAGTGTACAGTCACTATGCTAAGATGGCCCAGTATCGAGACACCAAGGAGATTCCCCTGATTCTGGTCGGCACGCAAGGTCAGTCAGTGCTCTGGGGGATGAGTAGTGATGCCAGCAAACTTCTTTGGAATTATTTTACTGTTTGTTTGTTGTTGTTTTTTGTGTGTGTGTTTTTGTTTTTTTCTTTCCTACAGCTGTAATTGGAAAGTCATTGGGTTGATGGCATCTCTGCTTGCCACTATTTATTCCTAAGTGTGAATCGCTCTTGTGCTTATTTGTTGCTCTGCCTGTTTTAATGTCTTTCACTATCTGTCTTTGATTTTGTTCTGTCTCATTCTGACTTCCGTGAATCAACGTCTGGGTTTGTCTCTCTTTTTTGTTTGTTTTTTTTTTTTGTATTTTTCTGTTTCTTTTTCTTTTCTTTTCCTGGTTTCTCAGAATATGTCCCCCCACCCTTCCCCCTTGCATTTCTCCATTCATACCCATCACTCTCTTTTTCCTTCTAATATTTATCTTCTATAAAAACTGTATTTATTTACTTACTGTTGGTACTGCAGAAATTTGGACATTTTCTTATTCTTATTTAATGATGCTGAATGGTGATGGGAATGTTGTTTCGGACTGTCTGACAAGGGTGTACTCTACAATTTCTTTCATAATATATCCTGGCATCAACTAGTTCTGAGAAAAACAGACACCTGCAGTGTTGGCCTGGAAATTTGAGTCACACTCCCCTGTGAAGTGGAAGTCTTTTGAGCTTGTAGTGCCATTGCACACTTAGCTTTAGGTAGGAGCTGGGCATGGTCTGGAAGATCCCACATCTGATGTGGATTGAACCCTCTTTCCCACCAGTGGTCAGTCTGCGATGCTAACCTAGTAACCACTTTGCCATGGTGGTCTGCAGTGTATCTTTTCTTGTCGATTGATTGATTGGTGCTTTAAAAGCTGAAACCGTAGTGGCAAGCATGTGAACATTATTTATTTATTATGTGTGTGTGTGTGGTGTGTGTGAGTGTGAGTCAGATGTTAATCAGACAGTAAATAGGTTTTGATAGTGTGTGTGTGTGTGTGTGTGTGTGCGTGTGTGCAGTTATTACTAGTATATATACACTTTTGGTCTCCGCCCTCCCCCCTCTCATCTTCACTTTTTCTGAGTCTGTCTGTCTTTGTTTCTGTCTCTGTCTCCGACTCTCTCGTTGTCTCTGACTCCTTTCAGTCTCAGTCTTTGTCTCTGTGTGTTTTTTATGTGTATGTGTGAGTGTGCAGATGTGTTCATGTATTTTCAGTCTGTTCCCCCAGTCCCTCTCTCCTCCATTTTTATCACGTTAACCTGCATCATTCTCTCACAACCGTGACAAAAAGAAGTTTCATTCTTCCTTTTGTTTTGGCTGGTCTCATCCTGTTTCTTGTGTGCTGTCTTATAGATTATACTGCTGTGTCTGTGAATCGTGTGCTGTTTGTGTATTTGTTTTTGTGTGTGTTATATGTGTTTCAGCTGTTTGTGTGTGTGTGTTGCATACTGTGTTTTGTGTATATATACATTACATGTGTGTGTCATGATTATGTGCGAGCATCTACACACACACCCATGCACACACCCACGCATGCATGCACAGAAGAAGGGAGGAAGAGAGAAGGTAGAGAGGGAGAAAGAGAGAAAACAGCAATAACATCAGATGTGTGGTTAGATGGAGAGGGCGCTGCTTGATGTGCATGCCTCCAACTTGAATGGATTTTATGAGAGAAAAAAAAAGGAAAACAGACTGAGACGTTATAGAGCTGTACACTAATAGTCAGAATGAAGTTGCTGATCACCCTTCATACCACTCCATCTCAATTGTACTGACGTTGAGAGGTCTTAACCAGTAGGTGGTGTTTTGTTTTCTATTTTTAATGGGTGAAATTTTTTCACAGCTGAAGTTTGTTTATGTGTGAGTGAATCGTGAAATCTGACCAGATGTCTGGGGGAGAGGAGTGGAGAAGTGAGGGGAGGGGGAGTGGAGGGGGGGAATGGGGGTGGGGGGGCGGGGGAGGGGACTGTATTCCAAGCCTACCTGTTATGAAGAGGTCTACCTGCTTGAGATATTTATACAGAATTCTTCTCCTCATGTGCGGATAGGTTGACTTTTGATGTCAGCTGGATTCTTCATTTGGGAAATCTTCATTTTCTGCAGTCAGCACTTAGGAAGGTTGTGACTATGCCACACTTTACTGCTGATGGAGATTAAAAGAACAACAAACGTCAAAAAAGAAAGAAAGAAACATAGATTAGAAAGTGCTGACAAACGCAGAGAAGGTTAAAACCATACGGTCAAATTATGGTGTGGGTTTAAAACACTTGAAAGACAAAACTCAAGGTACTGAACATGCACCCCCTTCCTTCAACCTTCAGTTTTTTTCTGCACAAGCCTGTTCAAATATTAACCCTTAGCTTCTTGTCTAAGGTAAGTGTCACTAAAGGGGAATGAGATTTCTTTCACAGAAGTGGATGAGGTCAGTGAGTCAGCCTGGAAAAGTGGATTCCTTGATTTGTCAAAAGGTGTGGGAAGGTGTCTGGCTGTGGCTTGGTTCTGCTGGGAGCCCTGTGAGAGAAAGGCAGTGTTGTACTGTGTGTAGCCTTTTTGAGATGGTGGTGATAGGTCCTGGTCCCCCCACCCCCACCCCACCCTCCCCTTAGCCTGTGTGAGAAAAAAACTTTGTTGCTGCATAAATCCTGATTTGTTTCACCTGTCTTTGGTGTGTATGTGTGAGTGTGCGTGTGTTTTGAATATAAGGCCAGAGGGCTTGGGATTTATTTCCATCACACATGCTAGGAAAAGTGGGGCAGGGCTGTCAAGACAAGGGGGCAGGGGAGGCTGGGAGAAAGAAGGGGGTGAGTCAGAGAGGGCTGGGAAAGGAGAGGGGGAAGGGTGGAGGGAGAGGGGGGTGGAGGAGGAGCCGATCACAGATTTCCTCTTTTCATTATTTATGTTTGGTGTTGTTGTTTGGGGGGTGGGTAGGTTTATATAATCATTCATTTATTAGTTAATTTTATAATTTCTTTGTTCATTGTTGTGTTGCCAGTATCATCTCACTATTTATAAAGGCAGGTTGGATGGAAGGGTTTAGATGGAATGGCAAGGGCCTAAAAGCAAGAAATTTTATACTTCTTCGTCATTCATGGGCTGCAACTCCCACATTCACTCATATGTAGACGAGTGGGCATTTATGTGTATGAGCGTTTTTACTCCACAGTGTAGGCAGCCATACTCCTTTTTCGGGGGCTTGCATACAGGGTATGTTCTTGTTTCCATAACCCACCGAATGCTGACATGGATAACAGGATCTTTAACATGCGTATTTGATCTTCTGCTTACGTATACACACGAAGGGGGCTCAGGCACTAGCAGGTCTGCACATATGTTGACCTGGGAGATAGGAAGGTGCTGTTGCCGAGATTCGAACCCGGGACCCTCAGATTGAAGGTCCAACACTTTAACCTCTCGGTTATTGCGCCCATCAAATTTTATAACAATTATATTACTTGTAATGCTGTTGAACTTTTTTCTTCAGGAGAAAGAAGAGAAAAAACACCAGAAAAACATGTGACATTTACAAAGTCTGCTGGTACAATTTCACACACACACACACACACACACACACACACACACACACACACACACACACACACACAACTGTGAGTAAGCTTTCTGTTCTGCATGTTATACTTTGCAGTAAAAACATGACTGTCAATACATTTGTTTTGGAACTAGCATGCTGGGGTTCAGTGGGGATTAGAGGGGGGTGTGGTGGGTTGGGGGAGTATTGACCAATAATCACAGTGGAGTAGTGGCCCAGTAGATTGAGCTTCTGACCTGGCAGGAAGGGTCCCAGGTTCGATTCAGGCAGGAATGGGGATTTTTTACTCTTTCCTTGATAAAGGACAGTGGTGCCAGTGGTCAGGGAGTTAGTCTTACAGATGAGACAATGAACTAAAGTCTGTGTGCAGCATGCACTCAGCAGATACAAAAGAACCCATGGCAGCCAGAGAGTTGTACCAGGCAGCATTTTTCAGAACTATGCAGGGGAACAAATATGTAGAAAGGAAAATAGGGGAGGGGGGGGGGGGGAATTTTGGTACTGTTCTGTGGTGATGTGTTCACCCAGGAGGACAGCCCGAATTTCATACAGATAGATTTATTGGTTGTGCAGGAAATTAAGTACAACACTTCTTTCTTGAATCAGTGAATTTGAAAACAGCAATTTTGCCAGATACTTGCACATGTATGTGCATCATTTTTTTGTGTTTTTTAAACACTAAAGACTCATCTTTTTAAAACCTATCTATAAGTACTCTCAGCTTCCTTTTCTCCAACACCATCCATGTCAGCTCACTTTGGATGTATGTAGAGTGGGAAAGGGAGAGTGTGAGTGGGGTGAGGGGTTTTTGAGAAAGAGTGGCCATGAATGTTTTATGTTACTTGTAATATTTTTCTTTCATGTAAAGTGCCCTGAGCTCAAAGTGAGAAAGGGCGCTATATAAATGTACACTATTATTATTATTATCATTACTATGTAGTTTTCATGTTCAAATTAGATTAAAGAAAGAATTTTAATCCCTCGCCCCCCCATCTCTAAGGGTGGTACAATATGTGACAGCTGTTTCTTTCCAGCAGTCTGTCAGAACAAGCAGGCATTGCTGTTAGTGTGGGCAGGGGAGAGCATCATGCCCAGGGGGAGTACATCCAGGATAGAAAAGAGCAGAGTGAACTCCTTTTCCTGGGAGGTGGAGTGTGAGATGAGGTGAGGTAGGACAAGCTCTAGGTTGTGTTGTGCTTGGCAGCATTGGTTTTCTCTGATAATGCCTGCCCTTCCCTGGTTCTGACCTGGGTTTGGCAGAACTGGTCAAAGATTTAGACTGGTCCGAGTCTGTTTTATGTGTATGTGTTGGTGTGTGTGTGTGTGTGTGTAAAAGCCAGAGAGAAAGCAGAAGGGAGAGAGATACATGTGTTCATGGCAACTATTTTGTGAAAGAGATGGGTCATGTTCTGTGTGACTTGGACACATTGAAATATAAATTATGAATCTATAGAAAATGCCAATAAATATGACTTTAAAGGATTTTTAGAAAGTGGTCTTGGTTGAAACTCACATTAGAAACTAGTGTGGTGAAGGAGATATATAATGATTCGTGAGAGTTCCAAGTTGTTAAGCCTGACTATTATTTTTTTTTTAGCAAGACTTAGTCTGTTATCAGACACCAAAATTTCTCTTTAAATTCTTTAATTCATTCAAAAATCAAATGACACCCAGCTGAACAGCATTGGTAGATACCAGTCCTTAAGGAACACATTCTGTAGTGACTGTCCATTTGACAAAGAAATGGCATCCAGGACAAGCAAAGCACGTCTGGTACTTGGGAAGTAATGTACCCAAGTGCTCTGTGTGTAAGCCAGGCACTTGGAATGCTCCACACCCAAGTGCTCTGTCAGCAGAGCGCACACGTCTCCTCAGAACGAAAGGAGCCCAGTATTATGGCTCTCCCCTTCCTCATGTACTCAGGTGGAGCCTGGATGAAGTGCACAAGGTGTGTGAAATAACTTTCACGTGTGTGCCCACCACATATGTACCCTTGTCATTGAAAACTTGTTAAGAGGGCCATTTTATCAATCTGATGAAATCAAGACTGCCGCAGTTCCTTTAGTTTTGAGGCACTGATCTTCAGCTTCGAGGCAGAGCTTCATTGAGAAAGGTATTTAATGTCGTCAGGATGGAGGAATAATGCATGCCCCAGAGTTTTGTTTTTGAGAAGCAGCAAGTGAAGCCACGAGAATAGTCAAAGATGCCCTCAGAAAGCAGCCTCCAGTCAAAAGAACTGGATGGTGTGGCTCTGGTTGCCGCGAGCAATCAGCAAACACTTGCAAGTTGAGTTTGTTTCAGTTGTGAGGAAGACTGGCACTGTAAACTCAGTGGCTCACAAGGATGTACTGTCACAGGGTGGTATTGACATCCATGTTAGCAACAGATACCTGCATACCTGCTTCTTTCAGTGAAACATGGGACAGCAGACCCATCTCCATGCCTACTAATGAGTTGCACATCTCTGTATCTTGTGACTCTAGGACTGAATATTTATGAATAAAAAGTGGCTTTTTGATGGTTTGATCTTCATTGATTTTTTCTTTTCAGTGCTTGCCTCGGCTTTTTTTCTTTTTTTGTTTTTCCTGTCCAAATGTTTTGAAGAAAGAAAGAAAAAAGTAGCTGTCTGCTATGTTTAGGTGGCAGGGAAGTGAGCATTGCAGAGACAGTTCCCCCTGTCTGGTTTATTCTCACTGTAAGACTGCAGGCTCCCCTGTGTGGAGATGTGGAGTGGCACTCTCTCTCACTGGGAGGCTGGCCACAACACACCGTGCCTTTTTATCTGGCTGCTGCTCATGGCTCAGGTTTTTCTGATTGCACCTGTGTTCAGAGGCCTGGTGGGTCCACAGGGTTGGAATTCCTTGTACCCCCACACCCCTCTATTTTTTTTTCTTTGTTATTTTTTTTCTCTCCCTTAATAAGTTAATTGATTTGTATCTTAAAGCAAAAAACAAAGAACAAAAACACAAAATACTTGGGGTGAGGGTGGTGGGGGGGGGGGGGGGGGGTGTCTGCTTAGGTGTCTCTGTGTATTTGTCTCTCTCTTTCTCTCTTTTTTTTTTTTTTTTTTGCAACTTGACAATTTTTTGTG
Organism: Babylonia areolata; assembly: GCF_041734735.1. Classification (NCBI taxonomy): domain Eukaryota; kingdom Metazoa; phylum Mollusca; class Gastropoda; order Neogastropoda; family Buccinidae; genus Babylonia; species Babylonia areolata. The sequence goes on from NC_134890.1 coordinate 4,596,963, forward strand.
ACTAAGTAGTTGTTTTTTCCTTTCTTTTATAAGTAAAAATTGATGTAAACTTAGTTTTGAGTAAGAGTGAATCAGTGGTGTGTTTGTATGCTTGTTTTATGTCAGTAAGGTTCTGTTAAGTGTGTGAGTGTGCGTGCATGCGCATGTGTGTGTAAGAAATACTCTTTACTGATTCTGACCTCCCTGAAAATGGAGTTTGGCTGCCAGCTTGGTGGGGTTTAAAACGGTCATACACGTAAAAGCTGCTTCAGATACAAGTAAACATGGGAGTCGCAACCAGTGAACAAAGAAGAAAAAGAACTGATTCTAACCTTTTCTGTAGTGCATCAGACCTATATATATATATATATATATATATATATATACCCCCTCCTTTTCTGATATGTATGTGTGTGTATATAATTATATACATCTTTCCAAAGCCTTAGCACCTACCCTCCAACCCCAGCCACAGCTCACTTAATGTGTGTAATAGGGATAAAACCTTAGAAGATAGCTTGTTGCTGGAACTGCCATCCAGTCTACTGAACTGTGATCACACAGTCCCTCTCCCCCTCTCCCTACCCCTGTCTGTCAGCTTGTGGTGCCCTGGCTGCCAAAACCCACACAGACCCCTTCTGTTGGGGTGTTAGAAGGAAAGAGAAAAAAAAAGTGTATCTTTCTCACCAGAGGCCTGTGGAAAGGTATTTCTTTCATCTTGCTGACTTCTCTGGCGTTTTTTGATTGGCACTGGTAGTTCGTTGGCATGTCTGTGTGGTTCAGCTTTCTCTCCCCGCCTCTCTCTGCTATGCTCTGATTCTGTTCCTTTGAGGTGGGTTAGAATGTTGTTAGTTTCCATAGTGAATGGCGAGTGGTGTGTTGGGAGAGTGAGTTTGTGATGTGAATGAATCGTTAGTATGTGATGTGAATGAATTGTGTGTGTGTGTGTGTGGTGTGTGTGGACAAGGGAAGCGTGTGAGTGTCAGGCGTGCTATAACTTCTGTAACTACAAGCAACATAATTTGGTTTGAATGTATGAGTGGGCATGGAAGTAACGCTACTGAAAGTGAAACCATGCAGATGATTATGCACACACCCCTATCCCCGACAGAAAAAGGAGAGAAGAAAGAGGAAAAAAGTGGTAGATGTATATAAATACATGGAAAAAAGTGTATGTGGTGAGTGGTGTTGAATGAGTGTGTGTGTGGACCAGGGATGGTGAGTGTAGGATGTGAATGCACACAGATGAGGGGGGATTGGTGAGAAGTGTTGTGAATGAATGTGTATGGTATAGAGAATTTTGTGCTCATGGAATTGGGGATGGTGTGTGGTATGATGTGACTGAATGCGTGTTGTGTGTCAGTGTGAGCGTATTGTTTTCTTGTGCAGTTAAACATAACAAGAAACATTCAGTCTGTTGGTTAATTTGTGAGAGCTTGCTTTTGCATGTATGTGTGTGTAAGAGTGAGTGTCCAGGTTTTCATTCACATGTTCATACAAACTGAGTGTGTGTGTGTGTGTGTGTGTGTGTATTCACACATGCAGTTGTAGTAGTGCAGGAATGTGTGTGGGCATACAAAGTATCGCTTGTAAGCATGTGTTGTCAATCCAAACTAAACAGCTGTATAGCTGGAATGTTGGATGTCACAAAGGCCAGATGGGCAAAGCAGGGGGGTTGGAAGAGGGACTGGGTTGGGGTGAGGGTGGAGGGGGCAAGTCATGAAATAGGGGCACAGCGCTCTGCCTTGGCTTTCTCTTTCACACCTGCTGTGGTGTTTTCCCCCCATAGATTGGATCTCTCTGTCCCTCTGTCAATCTCTCTCTTTTCTGCTTCTCTCTGTGTCTGTCTGCTTGCCTCTCTCTCTTCTCTCTGCTCCCATCCTCCCCTCCCCCTGTGTGTGTGTGTGTGTGTGTGTGTGTGTTTCCTGAGACATTTTCTGCAGTCTTTTGTGGGACAAAAAAACATACAAAGAAAGAAGTTTCCACTCATCCTGAACATGGCTTACTTGGAGGCAGTCTGCATATTTTTGAAGCATCACTAATTCTACAGGATGTATATTCTACACAGTATATTATAGATTTCATATAAATGCATACAGTTTGTGAAAAATTCCCATCATTTGTGTATGGACTGGTGGCATTTTCAGATGTTTTTGTGGCTCTGATGTGGAATACAGGATGTTTTTAAATGCATCTTTTGACTGTGCTCTCTCTCTCTCTCTCTCTCTCTGTGTAGTGAAAGAACATGTAGGTAGGCAGATGTAAGTAGGCAGATCTTGCACATCTCTTGAGCAGAGACTAATAGAATAGAACAGATCTTTATTACCAAGTGTACCGGGGTCACAAGGAATATTAGGGGGGATAGTACATAACAAGGTACGAACATCGAAAATCATGATACACAAGCGCAGATACAGTAGAAATTAGGATATATGTATGTGCATATAATTATCAGTACAAAAACTTGTGCATACTCACACATGCACGCACGCACTCACACACACACACACATGTATGCACGCATGCACACACACACACACACATATACACACACTCTCTCTCTCTCTGTCTCTCTCTCTCTCTCTCTCTCTCACACACACACACACACACACACACACACACACACACACCACACACACACACACACACACACACACACACACACACACACACATGTTTGAACAGAAGCCGCATATTACGTGTGGATGGGGCTGATGACCAGATCTTCAGGTAGATGGTTGTTGATTGCACAGTTCTGTTTATCATACTGGATTTGTTCGAGAGACGGGGCATTGACTGCTTTGGGGAAAAAGCTATTTGCGAAGTGACAGGTTTTCGTCCTTATACTTCTGTACCGTCGACCAGAGGGGAGCATCTCGAAAATCCCAAAAGCTGGATGTGATTCGTCCTGGCTGATTGATTTTGCTTTTTTGAGTAGCCGCTTATAATATATGTCATCTAGAGAAGGTAGATCAGCTCTGATAATCTTGGTGGCAGTTTTTTACGATTCTGTTCAGGGCTGCAACTTCTGCCTTGAAAATGTTTCCGTACCAAACAGTAATAGCGAAGGTTAGCACACTTTCAATGACTGCTTGGTAGATATCAGCCATGATTTCTTTTTTAATTCCGAATTTTTTGAGGCGCCGAAGAAAGTACAGGTGCTGTTGTGCTTTCTTAACCATTTTTTCCGTATTTTTCTCCCATTTCAAATCGTTGGAAATGATCAGTCCGAGAAATTTTGAGTTGCTGATGATCTCTACTTCCTTGTCTTCAGTGACAAGTGGTAAGGGGTCAGATCTGGTCTTTCTGAAATCTAAAATTAATTCTTTTGTTTTCAGTACGTTGAGTTCTAAGTTGTTTTGATCACACCAGCTGACAACAGACAAGTTCCAGTACTTCTTCCCTGTATTTTGACTCAACACTGTAATCAGCCGTTCTAGAGTAGTATCGTCAGCAAACTTGACCATGGTGTTACATTCAGTTGCGTTGCACAGTCATGTTTGAATAGTGAGTACAACAGTGGGGATAGAACACATCCCTGAGGGGTGTCTATGTTGAGAATGCATGTGGAGGAGGTGAGGTCACCAACTTTTTAACAACTTGCAGTCTTTATCTTAGAATATCTAGGATCCATGCACAAATTGATTCAGGCAGTGAGAGATCTTTCAGTTTAAAATATAGTTTTGATGGCACTATTGAGTTGAACGCAGAGCTGTAGTCAATGAAAAGGATCCTCGCATAGCTGTTAGGATTTTTGAGATGTCTGAGGACGTGGTAGAGACTATGCAAATGGCATCTTCAGCTGATCTGAAAGATGGTGAAAAAACTCTATTCCAATCCCTTCACAGACCATGTTCTCCTGAGATTTGAACCCAAGACATCTTAAAATTAGAGGAAGTAAACTCTGTTGAAAGCTAAAAGCTCAGTGCTTAAACCACACTGATGTTCAGCCTGTGGCTTATGAGCCAGACCAGAATCATCTTTTCATCAGTTTTATATTTCAGTAACATTCCCCCGCCTCACTTTTCTTCCCACCACACCACACCTCATCACCCTGTCTTGATATCCTCTTCAGATCTTTTTCTTCCTCTTAAATTTTCATTCAGAAATATTATGGTGAATGAATGGCAGCAGTCTGACCCAAAATAAACATTTGAGATTAGGGAGTATCTTGATCAGTATTCTACTCACTATGCTTCTGCAGTAGATATGTTTTAGCATTATCGTTCTGATTATGAAAACTTTCTTTTTTAGTTGTTTTATTTTTTTTAATTTACTTTTTTACTTCTTTTTTTTTCAACGTTTGGTTTTAGACATGTGTGTTTCCAGTATGTTTGTCTGTGCTGGAAATAACATCAAATGAAAAATGACGAAACAGGAAATTAATTTGCTAACAACCCTTGCAGTGATTATCAAAGCCCCTGATACAAGTTTGTGATTATGTTGTTGTTGTTTTTTTTTTTAAGAAGTACCGGTTCCTGTGTGAAGTACAATTTTCATACAAACAAATTGATGAGATATGATGGGAGTAGTGATTATTGCTTTCTTTGTTGTTCTCATTTATAAGTATAAAACTAAGATCACTTGGTTCTTGAGGAACTCAGCAGTAAGTGTGCTTGTGTCTGTCCATGAATTATAAATTTTTTGCCTGCCTATGAGCAAGCAAACTCATAACATGGACATTTGGGGTTGGGGTAAAAATTTTGATTCAGATCAATAAGAATATGTCATGGCCTTAGAATATGTCATGGCCTTAGAACATGTCATGGCCTTTTCATTTTTGTCCACATCTTTAATTATCTGTACCTCGTAATGATCCCCTATCCCAATATTTTGTTGTTTTTGTTTTTCTTCCTAACCATATTTCCTCCTGACTGCTGTCTTTAAAGGCACTCAAGCACTGGTTTTAGAGTGGTATGAAAACCAGACATTTGGACAAGGCACAGCTGCAAGGTGCATAAAGATGGGTAGACTGGGGGTGTCAGTGAAGGGGAAAGAGAGACATGTGCTACAAACCCAACCCGTGGGGGCAGGTCAATTTCACGCTGGAATGAATCCTGTTCCATACCACATGCAGACCACAGCATGAGGTGTCTGTGGGATCCAGGCACATCCCCACATCGCAGGGTCAGGTTACAGTCTGGGGGAGAGTCTGGCCTGTTGAAGAAATGATCTGTTGTTCTGCTTGCCTACACTCCTGTTGCCTGTCCTCGCCATCTCACTATTGCCTATGATTACTTACCCCCCTATTGCCGACCCCCTATTGCCCAGCATCACCTATCCTATTGCCTACCCCCTATTGCCTAGCATCACCTATCCTATTGCCTACCCCCTATTGCCTAGCATCACCTATCCTATTGCCTACCTCCTATTGCCTAGCATCACCTATCCTATTGCCTACCCTCTATTGCCTAGCATCACCAACCCCCTATTGCCTAGCATCACCTATCCTATTGCCTACCCCCTATTGCCTAGCATCACCTATCCTATTGCCTACCTCCTATTGCCTAGCATCACCTATCCTATTGCCTACCCTCTATTGCCTAGCATCACCAACCCCCTATTGCCTAGCATCACCTATCCTACTGCCTACCCCCTATTGCCTAGCATCACCTATCCTATTGCCTACCCCCTATTGCCTAGCATCACCAACCCCCTATTGCCTAGCATCACCTGTCCTATTGCCTACCCCCAATTGCCTAGCATCACCTATCCTATTGCCTACCCCCTATTGCCTAGCATCACCAACCCCCTATTGCCTAGCATCACCTGTCCTATTGCCTACCCCCTATTGCCTAGCATCACCTACCCCTCTATTGCCTACCCCCTATTGCCTAGCATCACCTATCCCTCTGTTGCCTACCCCCTATTGCCTAGCATCACCTATCCCTCTGTTGCCTACCCCTTAATGTGCACCCTTCTACCCCACTATTGCCTTCCCCTCACCTACCCACCCACCCCCAATGCCTGTCATTACTTATCCCCCTATCTACCTATCCTTGCCTGTCCTCGCTTTACTCTGTTGCCTATCCTCACCTTTCCTTCTTTTGCCTACCCCCTTATTGCCTGTCTCCTCACCTGTCCCCACTGACTTACCTGCTTATTGCCTATCCTCACCTATCCACACATATTGAACCCCAAAATCCTTTAATAAACACATACACACATGTGCGCGCACAGACATGCTCATGCATGACTGTCAACTTACATACATGAACATACAAGGGGAGAGAGGGTGAGCGAATGAATCTGCCATTTGGCAGATGACGGTAATCCTTACTATGATGGGGTTGGTGTAGCAGCAACTTGTGCCTCCCTGGATGTGCTCTGACAGACTGAGGTGTTTCGTTTGTCCCTTTCCTGACCAGATCTTACATATATGCACTTTGGAAGGGAAGTTGTGGAAGAAGTTCCATTTGAAACAAGTCGACAACTGTCACATAATAGCCAAAGATGTAACAGTTCTTATATAGCAGCCAGTGAAGTTACTGGTAATAATTTTACAAACATTACATTTCCTTAAATGTTCCGTTTTTGGTTTCTGACTTGTCTGTCAGTGTCAGTCTGTTTTTCTGTCGCTATATGTTTATCTGTAAGTTTTTATGTGAGATATGCATGCACACACACACACACACACAGAGGTTAGGTATTACTTGTGTGGATTTTTTAAGCATACACTGAGATGATAAAATGCATGATAAAATCATGATTATATACATAATATGACAACACTCATAAACTTTTGTTAATGACACCTTATACTGTGCCAAGGGAAGCAGGTGGATAGCATGTGGGTGTGTGGGAGAGGGAGGAGTGAGGGAGAGTACAAACACTACAAAGGACATCGGCACTGACAGATGTTAACTGCTGTCGTATCATTGTATTTGTGCAATTGATAGAACTTTGAAGCAGTGAATCAAGAGAAAATGACACCTTTCTTCAAACCTGTCAGTCCAGTTCTGTCCTGTGTGAATTATCAATGATGACTCATGGACAGTCTGTATTTCCTTCTGTCTGTGTTTGTAGTCTGTCTCTTTGTCTATCTATCTCATAAACATGAAAGAGAAATTAAATGTTGCTGTGGAGTCTGTTGTGCAGTCCATGATGGCACATCTCTGTGTCCTGAAATTCCAGTAATTGTAGTCTTTGTCGATCCTGTGTTTAATCATGAAAGTGGAGATTACAACGTAGTTGTGGTTTTCTGTCAGGTGGCCCTGACTTTGATTTACGTTATCAGGTTATGTGAGTTGTTGTGGATCTGAATTAGATAAACACTTACATTTTTACACCACTGGACAAAAGATTGTGGCTTTGTGAATGGTAACATTAGTATGTCTGTGTGTCTGTCACTGATAAAGAAAACAAGTCAGACATGCACTTCTGAACAATCTGCTGCCACCATTCAGATTGCTTTGTTTCTTACGCTATAGTTACAGCCCTACCAACCACACATGACTATCATTTGAATGAGTCATATTATGGATTCAAGAGAAAAAACATTTGGTACAATGAAAAAGATTGAAGTCACTCACTGGGATTAAACAGCATTATTTGTCCCAAATCCAAGCAGTTTACACAGTTGAAGTACTTCTGCCATCAGTTTGAACGGGAACCCCCACATTATTGCAAAGATGTTATTCCTTAAAATCAAACTGCTAATATTTCTTGTCTTTCTTTTCCAGATGCTATAAGCGAGAGCAACCCTCGAGTTATTGATGACACGCGAGCACGCAAGCTGGCCAACGACCTGAAACGCTGTTCCTACTATGAGACGTGTGCTACATATGGGCTGAATGTGGAAAGAGTCTTTCAAGATGGTGAGCACTTTGCAGATTAATTATTTTGTTTGTCACATTGTTTCTATTAGAACAATAATGATGACATTAACCCCTAGGCTGCCTGCATGACGAGATAACTCGTCATGGCAAGCATGTATGCTTCGCTGCCTGCATGACGAGATAACTCGTCATCGAAATATTCTGACTTTTCCCTGGTTTGCATTCACTTCCTTGGCAAAAATAGTGGTAGCTTTAGCCTGGGGAATCTCTCTAGATTCTATTCATAGCTAGAAACCCCATCTACGTCATGAAGCAGTCCTTTATTTGAACGTTTTGGTTGGGTCACTGTCCAAGTGTTTGCCTGACTTCTCTCCTCGCTCGCTCAACAAAATGTCGGACTGACGCCGTGCTCAAGACATGCGATCGTGACGAACTAAATCAACCATGATTTCTTTCTTTAGCTGATGCTCAGAAAGAATTGAAGCGTCAATTCGAAGGAGAAGATAGAGATGAACATTTATAGGACGATCTGATAGAAAATAAATGAATAATGAAGAGAGTGGCCACGATGCGACTGTCAGTGAGTGATGCCGGCTGTACAGATCTTAGCAGACGACAGATGACCGAATTAGCAGCAGAGCGATAGTCTTGGCACGCAGCCAACGCGGTCTGATGAGAACTGAATCAAGTGACCGTGTGAGAGGGGTGAGGAGAAGGGGGGTGGAGACTGAGGGGGCGTGGCCTCACATCCATCTTATCACTTGGAGAAGTCACAATGTATTGTGTATCTATCTCTTAAAAAAAAATATATATATTGTGGTTGTTCTAGTATGATTTTGGGTTTGCAGATATCCATTTGTCCAGAAAATATTATGTTTTTGTGCAAATTACCTGACTAATGTTTGTAATGAACAAGTTGAAAATGTGACAAAAAACAAAACACTGATTTCAAAACAACAGCATGTCACTAAAAATATATAAAATGGGAAAACAGCATGTGTTTTGTATTCTTTATTCATTTACCTTTCAGAAAATATATACTTTTATGGGTCTTTCTCCAATAACAAAGAGCACAGAATTTTTGGAAAATTTATACCCGTTTTTTGTGAAAAAACCCTGGCAAATAGATTTCACTTAAATCTTATTTTCCTGGCAGCGAAAGGGTTAATGCAGGTCCACGTTCACACCTCAGACAGGGAAGTAGGGGTTTGCAATAAAAGTTATACATGATTTATTTACATGCATTCAGTTTCAAGTGTGGCATACTATACACAGCCAAGCATGTGCATGCACAAACACAACATAAGCATAAACAAAATACACATGTGCATGCATATCCAGCCAGCAGTAATTCAAGAAGCACAATAGTCAATAGGATGGTTGGCAGAGTGGAATAGGTGTGTTTTGAGAGACTGAAAACTGCAATGTGACACGATAGTGATAAGTGAATTTTTATTTTTATTTTTTGCGCTGGATGCTTACCATCTTTGTCTCCCTTTCAGACTTTTTGTGTGTGAAATTTATTATTAAAAGGAAAAAGAGTTTTACTGATCACAGCTCCCTTGTTGCTGTATGTTCTTTTATGAGTGCTAAATGCATGCTGCACATTGGAGCTCAAATTGATGTGGAAGATTTGCAATTGAGTCTAGAAAGGTGCACACACTTGCGCTCTCTCTCTCTCATACCCAAAAAAACAAAAAAACAAAAGAATATATGAATGTATATGAATGTGCTCACTCACACATACACACACACACACACACAAACACTCACACATGCACACATGAACATGCACACACACCATATATAGAGAAAAACCAGAATAACTGCAGTGCCCTTGGCTTCCTTGCTATGAATCAGTTCACCACTTTCATTTCCGCCCGGTGCTTTCAGCGTGTTCGCGCATCGTCCAGATGCGTTACCCCAACGCCCCCAGCCTGCCCGCGGCGGTGCCCTCCACCCCCAACCACTCCCAGCGCTCCTTCTACGCCTCCCACACCTCCACCACCAAGCCCTTCGACAGCCACAGCAACAGCAGCCAGTCCACCTCCAGCTCTGGAACCCTCACCGCTGCCCACGTACCTGGGGTAGGTGGCTGCAGCTACCCGTGTTTGTATTAGTGATGTTACCTGTTCAATAAGCTTACAGTTGGGCCAGCAGCAGAGAGCTGTATGATCAGTGGTTTCTCCATTCCAGTGGGAAGTGCATTTACAGCTTCGTCGTTTGTGAAGGACTGTGACTCTCAAACTAGGAAGTAAGATTACACTGGCTCTTAGTGCTGCAGCCTTGGTGGCTGGTTGGCCTTCAGACTCTCTTGGCCGAGAAATTGGGGATGTAACGTGGACAAGACACTCTCCACTGTAATGAACTTCTAGCCCAGATACTTGGGACAGCAGTTACCTCCTCTGCTGTTCTGATACAGAAAAAAAGAAGAAAAAACACTAAGCAGTGTTGGGGGCAGTTGTCATTACAGAAGTAACGAATGAATGTCTTCAGTGGGTCAGTGTTGGTTCAGAAATATAAATAGGTGGCACTGTCACTGAGGTGACTTGATCTCCTTGGAACCAGTTATAGAATACAATACTGTACAGTACAAGGTACAATGCAGTACTATACAGTGCAAAGAACAATACAATACTATATATTACAAAGTATGATACCATACTGTACACTACAATACTGCACAGAACACTACAATACTGTACAGTACAATATTATACATTACAAAGTACAATACTGTACTGTACAAAGTGCAGTACTGTACAGTACAAAGTACATTACTGTACAATTCAAAGTACTATACAATGCTATACAGTACAAAATACGATACTACATAATACAGTACTATACAGTACAAAGTGCAATGCAGTGCTGTAGAGTACTGTACGATACTAAACAGTACAAAGCACAATACAGTACAGTACAGTATGTTTCTATACAGTACAAAGTACAGTACAGTGCAGTACAAAACAACCCAGTATGATACTATACAGTGGTGAGTAGAATACAGTACAGTGCATTTCAATACAGTAAGATACTATACAGTACAAAGTGCAATACATTGCAGCACAATACAATACAGTGTGATACTGTACAGTGGTGAGTAGAATACAGTACAGTGCATTTCAATACAGTAAGATACTATACAGTACAAAGTGCAATACATTGCAGCACAATACAATACAGTGTGATACTGTACAGTGGTGAGTAGAATACAATACAGTGCATTTCAATACAGTAAGATACTATACAGTACAAAGTGCAATACATTGCAGCACAATACAATACAGTGTGATACTGTACAGTGGTGAGTAGAATACAGTACAGTGCATTTCAATACAGTAAGATACTATACAGTACAAAGTGCAATACATTGCAGTACAATACAATACTGTGTGATACTGTACAGTGGTGAGTAGAATACAATACAGTGCATTTCAATACAGTAAGATACTATATAGTACAAAGTACAATACATTGCAGTACAATACAGTACAGTGTCATGCTGTACCAGGGTTCGTCACTAACGGGAGCGCTGAGCGGAACGCTCTGAAAAAACAAATTGCGCTCTGGAAAATTCCTTGACTCAGAGCGCTTGCGCTCTTGATTTTGAAAAGACATAAGCATACACTACTGTATCTAAATTGTTATTCCATTGTCCATCACAAACAAGAGTCAAAAGCGCGATCGTTTTGCATTTACCGAAGTTTGAAAGCCGTCTGTTTACGTTTTGTTAGTTCAACCGGAAGTAGGCCTAGTGAAGTGTGGTCCAAGGAAGAGAAGGCCAAACTTTCAAAAGCGTCAGAAAACTGAGAAGCCGGAAAGTGAGAATGAGAGTGAGGAGAATGGATTAAGTGACTCAAGTATCGAAGAGGAATTGATGTAAACAAGAATTAAAGGTGAGAAAATGAATTTATGTTTGAGACTTGTTGCTCTATGTTTTTAGTGTGCGCTCTTAGTTTTCAGTTTGCGCTCATCAAAATTCTGAAACTAGAGCGCAGGCGCTCATGTGAAAAAATGTTAATGACGAACCCTGTGTACAGTGGTGAGTACAAATTACAATACAACGGAGTACAATACAATACATCACAACACAGTACAATACAATCCACTGGGCTGCAGGGCCACAAGGGGGACAAGGAAGGCAGCGTGACCAAGGACGGCAGTGGGGGCAGCACCACCAGCAGCAAGGCGGAGCGCAAGAAGGACAAGCACCTCCACCACCACCTGCAGCCCCAGCCCCAGCCGCCCCCACCCCCACAGAACCCCCCTCCCATGATCTCCCACCTGCAGCAACAGCCACAGCCCCCGCCCCCGCCAGAGCCTGAGGCCCAGGTAAGCCTTGGCCAGGGTGGTGCTGTGGGGGACTTTGACCCTCTTGCATCCACCCCGGCCACAGCTGAATGTGTGGAACAGTTTCTTTGAAGTACATTGATGCAGGACGGTTGATCGTGAAGTCATGTTACAGCGTGTGGTGTTGTGAGCTTTTGTGTGGCTTGGGCTTAGGTGCTGTACAAACCTGCTTTCAGAGCGATATTCTCTCAGTGCTCTCAGCTGTTAAAACATGTTTGTTATTGTTTACTGCCGATTTTTGTTTTGTTTGTCTGTCCAACTAGTTGACACCTCCTACTCAGAGCGTCTGAGTTGGTCAGCTGTGGTGGAAAGTCAGTTTCTGTGTTTAAGTAACAACTGTCCATGTTGGCATGTGAACAGAAAACTGAAAATATGGGATGAGATTTTTTTTTTTAAAAGAGAGGGTGGGGGGGGGGGGTGGCTGAAAAATGTATAAAATAAGTGTGTTCACATTAAGATGGTCTTTTACACTGATATTTAAGATTTGAAAAAGATTAACTGAAAGGTCAGGTCTGGTTATTTTTTATTGGAAGGGAATTGCGCTGAAAGTAGAGTTGTACAGTATAGTGTTGCTAGATAGGTTGGTGTTTGTCTCCTCTGTTCAGGTTGCTTCATCATTTGCATACTCTTTTCTCTCTCTCTCTCTCTCAGTCTGTGTGTGTTTGTTTTTATGACAGGGAATCCGAGATTTCTTCTGAAACTTGCAGATAAAGCCATTCTGGTGACCTCCACATTGCATGAATTGTGCCTGTTTGCAGGTGTACGATCTTGAATGATTGATTTCCTGACGTTTTCCTCCAGATGATTTTCCTGTCATTTTGATAAATAAATACCATTAGTTGGTGCAAGGTAGCATATGTTTTGTTTCCTTTCTTTCAGCGGTCGTGGGCTACAACCCCCACATTCACTCACGTAGATCTGTAGTGGGCTTTGAGGTGTATAACTGTTATTACTCCACCATGTAGGCATCATTACTCTGATTATGGGTGAAGTGTATGTTGTGTTTCATACCTTTGTTGGCAAAACACCTGTCAAAATGGGAGACAGGTATTGGGAATAGAAAAGGGTAGAATTTAGTTCTGAACAAAGAAGCAGATAAAGAATATGTATGAGTAATAGCAAGATGGATCAGGGACTATTTGTTCCAAATTATGATCAGTCTTCCAAGGGTTTTTGTGAGGTTGAAGTCTGGACCTGATTTCCTTCTTTTTCAGCTTTTTTCACAATTTTTAGTGTTTGTGATTTGTTGGTTGTTTCTCTTCAGTGTCATTTATTTTTTACTTTTCCTTATTTGCTCACAGCAGTGATCAGTTGTTGGGTTTTTGTTTGTTCTTTTGTTGTTGTTTTTTACTGAACCGTTACATCCATTATGATGTATATTTTACCACCATCAGCTTTGTTTTTACTGAACCGTTACGTCCATGATGATGTGTATTTTACCACCATCAGCTTCGTTATAGACCTGTGTCTTCGTTTTTACTGAACCGTTACATCCATGATGATGTATATTTTACCACCATCAGCTTCGTTATAGACCTGTGTTGACCTTTTGGTACTCAGTTTTTGCGTGCTGTCACACACACAGACAGTATTTGATGTGTTTGATGCTTCGTGAAAGAGAAAAATGGGTTCTCTTGTGCTGTTGTCTAGAGAGTATGAATCTGGACAGGGCTTTGTCTTTGGGCAGAAGTTTCTGTCGTTTGACTTTGAAAACGCATCCTGCTCATTGCAGATAACATAATCCTGCATGACTTGGGTTGAGTATCACTAGGTTTTGGGGTGTCAACTGCGGAAGGGGAGGTTGCTATGAGGCAAATACAGAATACTTTATTATCTCCAATAAGAGAAGTTAGTTTGTGTTGTAAAATAGCCTAGATAATGCTGAAGAATCAGTCACCTGCTGAAAGGCTGGAGTTACTTGTGTCTGGTGATGTCCTTCCTGTCCTGTCCTGATGATTCTGTGCAGGCTGATTTCTGTTTAAAACCTTATATCTGTTGTGGTAGATTTTGTATCAGTTGATCTGTTGTGGTAGATTTTGTATCAGTTGTATTCGCCGTAAACAGTGAATGGGCTCTCTTACATCTGTTGAGCACAGCCACTTAGTTCAGTTTGAAGAAAGGTAAAGCTAAGGGTAAAGTTTTCATCTGCGTGCCTCAATCAGAAATACACACTGATGTATTAGTGCGTACAAATGAGCCCACCCTTTCTCTCTCTGTGTCTGTATGTCTGTCTCTCTCTCTGTCTCTGTCTCTCTCTCTCTCTCTCTCTCTCTCTCACACACACACACACACACACACACACACACACACACACACACACACACACACTCTATCATACACACACATTCTCTCTCTCTCTCTCTCCCTCCTTCCCTCATTCTCTCTCAGTCTCTCTCTTTCTCCCTCTCTGTGAATGCAAATTATTTTGAAGCTTGACTAATCTTTCATAATCATAATGTGTTCAATATATTTACATATATGTACATACCTATACAGTTGGAGATTGATAGAGCAGCATGGCTCTGTGTTGTCATTGCCTAATCATTGACGTTGTTTATGTTGCTCTAGTTTCTGTAGTTTGATTTTTTGTTCATTATGTTACATGTTGTCACGCTGATGCATACGCCTTTGTTGAGTTTATTTTGTTTGAAAGAATGCAGATGTACGGCTTCATTGCTGTTTGTGATTTGAGTTTTTTGAGTTGCTGTTTGGGTTTGCTGCTGCCTCCCAGTCCCTCCCACCCTGCCTGAAGGTCCACAGAATGTTCCTGTGTTGTTCCCTGACCTCATTCACCCCCTCCCCCACCCACCCACTATCTCCCTGCTCCTTAATCTTGCAGAATATCTGGTGTTGGCGTTGACGCACAAGGTGCAGCTTGTGTGATTTGTGTGTGTGTGTGTGCATATGTTTATGGATACCCTGTGTGAGTGGACTAAAACATTAGTGATTGCGTAGCTGTGTTAGTGTGTATGCTGTGTATTGGTGCTGATGGGTGTGTGCATGATGTGTTCTTTGGCACCCAGGACAACATTACCGACTTTAGAGAGGTCATGGCCTCCACTCCCATGATGTCTCGCAAAAACAAAAAAGCTGCCTCCGTTCAGAAGTCCAACTCCTTCAGTGTAAGTGTTGTGGGGTTTTTGTTTTGTTTGCTTTCTGTTTGGTCACTGACGCTTCTTGGGTTCCCCTTTGGTTCTTTTTGTTTTTTTGCTGTCATTTTCTTTTCTTCTCCTTACTGTTGAAGCCCTGACTGACTTGTTTTTTCCTTCTTAGTTTTAAACCAAAGGTGTTGGGGGTTTGGTTTAAGATTAATTTTCTGTCAGTTAACCGGATGGTTTTCTGTTCATTAACTGGACTGAGAATCCGTGGTACTCCTTTCAAAAGTGTTCTTTTAAATCCTTGTGGTCTGTGAGACTGTTACTGAAGTTGTGGCAATTGTGTCTGTGTGTTTAGCTATATATTGCTTTGTTTTCTGGGTGTTGATTGTGTGTGTGTGTATGTGTGTGTATGTGTGTGTGTACAAAATCAAAACATTTTCACTACATATACAGTAATACTGTAGCTGATTAACTGTAGTTGATTAAATGTTTAGGTCATGAACAAAAATGAACTTAGAAAGAAAAAAGTACATATATATTTTATTCAAAAGAACTGTATCGATCATTAAAAGGAAAAAAGAACGTTATACAGTTAATAAATAAAAACCAAAAAAAATCCAACTATGTTAGAAGGTAGACAAAAGATTGCAGAAAGAAATATTGGTATTAAAGGGAATACCTTTTTCAGTACTGGTTTGTGTCAACTAAGACATGGGTGCCTCTGGTTCTGAGTGATGTTTTTTCTATGTTGGATTCTAATTCACTTAACAGCCTCCCAACCCTCCCGTTCCCCCACATCCACCCATCCTCTTGTGTTTCACTCACATACTAGATAAATGTCCATGATCCCATAAAGCCATTCTAATATAGGAGATAAAATCAAAAATTCATTCAGGGGGTTGGGGGGGGGGTATTTGTTTTTTTATTTTTATTTTCATTATATTCACATGTGCTAGGTTTCAAGTTACACAGCTGTATATTACTTTGTTACTGAAAACATTTGGCTTTTATAGTTTTAAATTTTTTTGGGGGCCCTCACATTTGCACTTTTTGACTTTGCATTTAATCCATAGTGCACAACTGATTCATAGGATGTGTGGTTACTGAAATTGTTTGGAATGAAAAAACAAAAACAAAAAACAACCAATAATAATGATAATTATAATAATGATAACTATGTGTTTTTTAGAAAGGAAGAAAAGGCATGGATCAGTGTACATATGGACTGAAGTTTGTTGAAGTCTGTCAGGGATTAGGCTAATACTTTTGTAATAATAGTTTAGTCACTTACTTAATTTTCAACTGCAGAATCTTAGCATTATGTTTTTCTGTGAAACATTGCACACAAAAAGCCAACATTAGCATATCTATGTGTGTATATAATTATGCATAAAATTATTTTAACTAGACATGCTTTACTGTGACCCACTGGTGCAGACTCCAGCAGGGGTCTGGATTTCTGTCCTGTTCAAACTCCAGTCTGCCATGTGGAGAAATCGAAAATAGCTGCAAATGTTGGATTAAACATAATTTTAGGGGAAAAAAATTCTTTAATGAAAGTTGATTGCTACACACAATATGATAATAACAGTTCTATTTTATGTTGATTTCACCAAGGTTTATGAAGTGTGCATTGCTTTGTCCATAACTTTTCTTCTGATGTATGCAGTGCTGTTGTGGTAGTTGCCCACTTGTCTTCTGAAGCGTCGTTTTGCACCAGTTGGAAAAGTTGTTAACTGCTGCCACCAGCCCCTCTTTTTTCTTTTTTGTGTCTTCTTTTCTTTTCTTTTTTTTTGTGTGTCTTACTCCTAATCAGACGTGCTATTCTCCACTAAATTTTTTACATGCGGACTTAGGTCTTCTTTTCACCAAAAAAAAAAAAAAAAAAAAAAAAAAAAAAAAAAAGAGTAGAAAATGAAAGCGAGATAAAAAGTGTATTTTTCATTGAAACCAGTAATGGTATTGCACTCTTTAGTTCACCAAATATTTGTTGATGGATATATTTGTGTTTATTTTATTTTAAAGGAATTGTTTGTTTTCTTTCCACAAGATGCCGGTATTGTGATTGATCCATGATCTTCACATTGACAGTCTAGCGCTTGAACCATTTGACTGATGTGTCCAACAAACAATTAAAGAAAATTGAAATGAAAAGAAATATGTTATTTTCCTGTTTGACCACTTGTCCTGGCTCAATTTACTGTTGATTAATTGATTAATTCAGCATACTAACACTTGTTTGTTGTTGACATAACAACACCTGCTTTTTCAAACACTTTCTGCTTGCAATTTTCAGTTCTCAGTCTTTGTTGAATTTTCTTGTTGGTTTAAAGGTTATCTTTAACAAACCTGACCCAGTTTCTGAGTGTGAAACAAGTTTATAGATAAAATAGAATTGCAGCTGCCATTTTTTACCTCACACCTCCTGACTTCCTTGCTTTTGGAATTCTTCCACATTCCATGGTGATATCGTTAAAACTCAGAGCCTGGTATACTGTAGTGCATAGCTCATAAGGCCACACATCATTGCTAAACCAAGACCAGAGCATGCATTCCATTAGGCCACACGCATTGTGCTTACTAGAACACATTCCACATTTAGCCAAACCATCATGATTTAACTTTATCATGCGAAAACACAGTACACCACATGAAGCCAAATCATCATGCTTTAAATTTTGTTCTGCGTAACCAGAACACATACCTCATTAAGGCAAATGCATCATGCTTAACCAGAGCACACGTTAGTTATATAAGGCCAAATAAATCATGCTGAAGCAAAGCATCTGTTACACACGTCGTGCTAAACATGAATATAAAAATGATTACATCAGGCCATTGACATGGTGCTAAACCAGCGCACATCAGGCAGTACATTTCATGCTGATCCAGAACTCCTCTCTCTCACTCTGTCTCTGTCTCTCTCTCTCTGTCTCTGTCTCTCTCTGTCTCTCTGTCTCTGTCTCTGTCTCTCTCTCTCATACACACCAAGCACTACCACATTGTGTCATCCCACACCTTACTAGTATGCACAGCACCAGATCTACCTTTTTTCCATTTTGCCATTCCTTAGTCTGTGTGCTGGTAACAGCACAGCATGCAAACCTCCTTCCCACTTTTTGATAGCCAGGATCACAGAGACTGTATCATTTCCACACTACTCTGCCCCTTCCCTACCCACTTGCGACCAAGTCCACACAAATGACATTGCAAATTGTGTCGTCATGTCCGACATTGTCAGTGGAGCAGTGGCCTGGTGCTGGGAAACAAGTGTCCATGGGTTGGAGTCCTCTGCACAGACCAGGGGTGATTTTACCCCCTCTGCACTAGACATTGAGTTGTACACTGGATGCATGTCAGTTGGATGAGACAACAGAACAAGGTCCTGTATGGAGCATGCACTTTCTGCCGTGAAATAACCCATGGCAAGAAAGGGGTTGCCCCTGGTAAAATTCAGTAGAAAAATCCACTTTGATAGCAAAGCGAAAATATATGCACACAGAAAAAAGAAAAATATGAATATTGCCAAACTGTGGTGACGTGCTCTCCCCAGGGAGTGCTTACCAAATTTCACACAGAGATATGTTGTAATGTAAAGTAATACAATACAATTAAATGCAACGCAATACAGTATGATACAATACGATGCAGTGCAATGCACCTCAATGCACTGCAATACAGTTATTGTACTGGCACAGAAGGGTGCTGGTTTTCTTTATCCCATGCCTTCACATGCTGTACATCAGTCAGTAGCATACGTTTACTTGTAATACAGTGCTAGACTGGTGCCACATCACCTCACCATCATGCAAAAACATCAGATGAAGGGAGAGATGGGGTGGTGTAAAGAAATCCTGAACTAGTGTCATTATTGTACTCGTGCTTTGCACTAACTCTCAGACTTGACTCTTTTGTTTTTTTGCTGAATAATCACAGGATTGCATGTGTACTGTTTGCTAAAACAAATGCAATTTGTTCTTCTATTTGCTCCAATAAACAGAGTTTGATCTTTCTACTTTTTGTGTGTGTGTGTGTGCAGAAATCACAGTGTTTGGGTCTTTTTAACTATTTTGCTGCAATAAATACAATTTGCCTGTTTACCATTTTGCTGCAGTGAACACAGTTTTGTCTTTTACTGTTTTACTGTAATAAACACAGTTTGGCCGCCTTCTGCTTTGCTGCAGTTAGCACAATTTGACTTTTTACTGTTTAGCTGCATAAAGCACAATTTGACTTTTTACTGTTTAGCACAATTTGACCCTGCATAAAGCACAATTTGACTTTTTACTGTTTAGCTGCATAAAGCACAATTTGACTTTTTACTGTTTAGCTGCATAAAGCACAATTTGACTTTTTACTGTTTTGCAGCAGTAAGCACAATTTGTCTTTAATTATTTGCTGCAGTAAGCACAGTTTGGAATTTTACTATTTTGCTGCAATAAACACAGTTTGGTCTTTTCATATGCAATGAAAATGATTGAAAAACACTATTTAGGGACAATAAGGACAGATTATTTACTCTATTGATTAACATTGGATAGTCTGCACAGTTTCAGGGAACATAATTTCTAGGTTATTTGAAGAGAGGTGTTGTGATTTCAGTCCACTGGTATCTTTTTTATTCATGTTGATGTGGGTTTTTGTTTTTTGTTTTTTAGTTGTTATGATTTGTTGTTTTTTCTGCTAACATACACAACACTGTGTTTAAAAAAAGATGATCTTGTACTGCAGGCTAGATCCTTAGATTGCTTATAATGTTTGTTCTCTCTCTCCATCTCTCCTTCCTGCTCTCTCTGTGTCTCTCTGTCTCTGTCTCTGTCTCTCTGTGTGTCTCTATTTCTGTCCGTCTGTCAGACTGTCTCGGTGTCTCCTCTCTCTCTCTCTTTCTCTCCCTGTCATGTCTGTGTGTGTCTTTCTCTTCCCTCTTTCTCTGTCTTTGTCTCCTTATTCCTTGCTCTCTCCCTCTCTTTCTCTGCCTCTCATCTCTTCCTCTCTCCCTGTCATCTCTCTTTCTCATGCTTTCTCCCTCCCTCATGCTTTCTCCCTCCCTCTTCTCTCCTACCCTCCCTACCCCATCCCCCACCCCACCCCACCCCACTCCACCCCACACTTCTCTCTCTCTCTCTGTCTCTCTCCCTCTCTCTACCCCTGACCCATCTCCTTTGTGTGTGTGTGTGTGTGTGTGTGTTGTCCCATTTCACTCAGTAAAGGGCAGGCAGGCTGTCAGAAATAAAAGAAAGGAAAAGTGAAGTCAGCAAAAGAAAGAAATTATCTGAAGTGAAACACCTGGCAGGTGATAAACTGTTTGAAAGGCACACAGGGGGGTGGGGGTGAGGGAGGTCGCTAGGAGTTTGGTGTGTGGGTGGTGGTGGTGGTAGGGGTTATATTCATTTCGAAATGTCAGCCCCCCTTTTTTTTTCTTTAAAAAAAAAAAAAAAATATATATATATATATATCATTTTATCTCTTGATTTAGATGGGATGTTGAAGAAAAGATGCCTTGTGTCTCCTAACCCCCTACCCCCTCCCCCCACCCCACCTTCCCCTCTTTCCAGAAGCTGTGTAGTCCTCCTCTGTTCTGTCTGTGAGTCACTGCACTGCTTGTCCCTTGGTGTGTGTCTCTTACTGTTCAAGGAGCTCTCATAACTCCTTCCATTTCTTTCTGTCTGTCTGTCTGTCTCTGTATTTCTTTCATTTACTGTTTCTCTCTCTCTCTCTCTCTCTCTCTCTCTTGTTTCCCGTATCACTACATCTCTATGTTTCTGTTTCCCTGTCTCTTTTTCTATCTTAGTCGCTATTAGCTTTAATTCTTTCTTTTTTTTTCCAGTTCTGTCCCGTTTTTATTTATCTGTTTGTACATGGTTGTTTTTGAAAAAAAAGATGGCGAGGGATGTAACTTTGTTAGATATCAGTGTACTATGACTGGGGGATGAAGATGGGGGGAGGGGAGGGCATTAAAAAAATGAGATTTGTGCAATCAAAATCCAATTTCAAACATAGCATGCAAAGTTTGCTGCCAATATATTGTAGATTTCCTTCTCAGGATTGTGTCAGAATTTTGGATCATGTGTAAGTAGTTAAAAGTCATTTTATAGAAGTTCCCCACCTCCACCCCCACCCCACTTTTGATGTTGTATTTCAAGGTTATCTAGAACATTGATTTTTTGTTGTTGCTGTTGTGTGTTATGATTATGTTTTTATTTAGACCAAATGAAGATGAATCCTGTACAAGCTGTTTGTGTGTTTGTAGCTTTTTTCTTTGATTCCCCAACCATGATTTGAAAGGAAAAAAATGAAAAAGAGAGAAAAGAAATGGAAAGGAAAAAGGAACGTGTTCCACAAGATAACCTTGGCCTTGCCCTTGACCTTCATGACCTTTGGATTTTTGCATGCTTGTACCCATTGTGTCCTTCAGGGAGCTACGGAGCTGCGATACCAAGTTCAAGGCCAATCGGCCAATGCTCAGGCTTGGAAAAATAACAAGTTTTTCAAGCCTAGTTTTCTGAGTGTAAGTTGCTTGCTTAGTCCCAGTACCCCAGAGGACAATCAGTTTGGCACTGTGCTTTTTTATGTGTGTGTGTGTGTGTGCGCATTTTATACCAGTATCTTTTTCTCTGTATCACTGTGTGTATCTCAAGTCATTGTGTGGTGTATTTATGTTCATATATATGTATCCAGACCTGTTGACCCTCTCATTGTGCCATAGACACAAACCCTACCATATCCATACGAGATGTTGCTACCTTGAACACTAATTCTTGTTTGTTTAAGGGGGTCTTCTAGATTAGATTCAGTGTTATATGCTTTGATTTCTGATCATAGTTTACATTCCTATGTTGATTTTATTTTAGAACCAAGACAGTACTACAAGAGGGAAGATGTAAGAGAGAGAAAGAGAGTAGCGTGTGTGTATGTGATAAACCCACAAAGTGGGAGTTTACAGGAAAGAAGCCAAAGTATGCTTCCTGTTTTTGCGGTTGTAGAACTTCATGGACAAATGGCAGGACATCGTGGATGGTGTTCCCACCACCCCCGTTTTGACTCGAAGGGCTCGGGTCCGGTCCAGCCTGATCCTTGTGAGTGCAGTGCCTCATTTCTCACAACTCACTACACTGTTCTGCTACCTCTCTGCCCTTTGTAGGAGTCTGGGTCTTTGCTGAGGTTTATCTCTTCTGTCTCCAGCTCGGCATGCAAGGCATTAAAGAGGTTCTCCTCTCTCCGTCCCTCCCTCTCTCTCTCTCTGAGCTCAGCATGTGGTGCAGTGAGGGAGACAGCTGATCGGAAAGCTTCTGTGAGTCATATGTTTGTTGAAGCCAACAAGAGCTGTAAAGATAGGAAGTTGAATGTGGCGGTGTTTACGTATGTTTTAGGGTTTGTTGGATGTCTTGATAGCCTTTGGGCAAGTCTGCTGTTGCTTATTCTCTTTATATATTTACTTTTTTTTAAACTGTCTACTGCATGGAACACATGAATGTAAAGAAAAAGCCACTGAACAGTTGATACACAGTTCTGAGCATGTTTTGTCAGAGTCCACATATGGTGCATGGAGACTGGCAGGTTATGGTGGTTCAGTTTATACAATCATGTGCATCCATACAGTAATACATTGTAGCTTCACACATTGTGTGTGTCTGTGCTTACTATCTAAAAGAGATTGGTCTTCCTTATTTCTGTATCTGTACAAAGAATGGCTTTTCCTGCTTGAAACATGATATTGGTCTTCAGTATTTCTCTTTCTGTACATAGAATGCTGAGATCTTTTGTTTGTGAATGCCAGGTGATTCTTTACTGACTGTAAAGTGATTCCATAGGACTAGGAGCTGTTATGAAGAACACCTTGGTTGACAGCACTGATAGACTTCTTTATTTCTCTGTCCTGTTCTCATTGGTCTTTGTGCTGTTGTTGGTTATGAGGCCAGAGGGAATGCTGTTCATGAACTGGAAGGTTGCACTGGTGGTGTCATGATTGACCAGTCTGCGTTTGAGGTCATGTCTTTTGCACAGGATGGTGGTGTGTAAGGTGAACTGTCGGCAGTCGTTTGATGCAGTGGTCCTCTGCTAGTGAAGCTGTTGTTTGGCAGACAGACAAGGATCCTCTGAGGGAGGGCTGACCACTGGCTGTGACTGCTGTGGGCCTGGTGTCTGGGGGGTGCACTGTGGGGTCACCGGAGGGCACTGTGGGGTCAGGGGTCACCGAGGCATGTCGGGCATGCAGTACAGTGTTGCAGGGTTGAAGTGTCTGGGAGCTCAGGGTCAGCCATGCTTCTGACATGATCCACATGATAGGTGAAATTCTGTGGTTGGGGTTTAAGTTGATCCACATGATAGGTGAAATTCTGTGCTGGGGTTGAAGTTGATCCACATGATAGGTGAAATTCTGTGCTGGGGTTCAAGTTGATCCACATGATAGGTGAAATTCTATGGTTGGGGTTTTGATCCATATGATCCGTGAAATTCTGTGCTGGGGTTCAAGTTGATCCACATGATAGGTGAAATTCTGTGGTTGGGGTTGGGCAGCCTGATGGGTTAAAGTCAGTGGTAAGGCATTGGGCAGCCTGATGGTAGAAAGTCAGTGGTAAGGTATTGGGCAGCCTGATGGTAGAAAGTCAGTGGTAAGGCATTGGGCAGCCTGATGGTTGAAAGTCAGTGGTAAGGCATTGGGCAGCCTGATGGTAGAAAGTCAGTGGTAAGGCATTGGGTGGCCTGATGGGTGAAAGTCAGTGGTAAGGCATTGGGTGGCCTGATTGGTTTAAAGTCAGTGGTAAGGCATTGGGTGGCCTGACTGGTTGAAAGTCAGTGGTAAGGCATTGGGTGGCCTGATTGGTTTAAAGTCATTGGTAAGGCATTGGGTGGCCTGATTGGTTTAAAGTCAGTGGTAATGCATTGGGCAGCCTGATTGGTGAAAGTCAGTGGTAAGGCATTGGGCAGCCTGATGGGTGACAGTCAGTGGTAAGGCATTGGGTGGCCTGATTGGTGAAAGTCAGTGGTAAGGCATTGGGTGGCCTGATGGGTGAAAGTCAGTGGTAAGGCATTGGGCAGCCTGATGGTTGAAAGTCAGTGGTAAGGCATTGGGCAGCCTGATGGTTGAAAGTCAGTGGTAAGGCATTGGGCAGCCTGATGGGTGACAGTCAGTGGTAAGGCATTGGGTGGCCTGATTGGTGAAAGTCAGTGGTAAGGCATTGGGTGGCCTGATGGGTGAAAGTCAGTGGTAAGGCATTGGGTGGCCTGATAAAGAGGTGCAGTATCACTGGATGGAGGGTGAGGAGTGACTGGTGTGGTGGGTTACTGGTGGAAATGTTGAACACAATGTTACCTGTCCTTTTGGGTCACAGCTAGGGGAGTTTAGATAAAGAGGGTGTGTGTGTGCGTGTGCATGGACAAAGAAAGGAAGGATGGACAATAAGAATACATTTACGCCAGTGTATGTGTGTGTGTGTGTGAGTGTGTGTGTGCGTGTGTGCGCGCGCTGCATGTGTGTGGGCACAAGGTAGAGGCAGGGATGGGGGCGGGTACATGATTGTTATGAGTAGTGAAATGCTTTTTAAACTGTTGCATTCTTGCTTTTGTAATTACATGTAATACAGTGTGAACGGGAAACAGTTACATGTCCACTGTTTGGACTATCAGACTTACACATAGTGTGCACTTGACTTACTAACCTCGGCTTCTTGACAGGAGATAATACACACTTTGTTGATTTTTTTCTTCCAATTTCATGCTTTTACAATATTTTGCTTTGTTGGATTCTGCAAATTCTTTCTCTTCTTATGGAGTGCTTATGCACATGCATGCCCTTTCCTGTTTTTTCCTTGACCTTGAAAGAGCTTGTAGAGATGTGCTGTTTATACATTAAGTACTGTTATCATATCATCCACGTTCAAATACAACTATTTTATCAATATCACTTGCCTTTTGCTCAGTGCTATTATTTTGTCAGTACCACATGCCGGTGACCCAATACAATTATTGTATCAGTATGTGGCTCAATACTGTCAGTATATATATCAAATACCTGTTGTTCAGTGCTATGATCATATCAGTATCACATGCCTGTGGTTAATACTGCTACTGTATCAGTATCATGTGCCTGTTGTTCAGTGCTATCTTATCAATATCATGTGCCTGTTGTTGAATGCTGTTATTACATCAGAATCACATGCCTGTAGTTCACAACAACTTCTGTATCATTTATCACATGCTTGTTCAATACAGTTATCATATTTGTATCAGGTGCCTGTGATTCAGTAATATAGTCATATCAGCATCACAAGCCTGTGGTTCAATATTATTTTTGTGTCCGCATCACATGCCTGTTGTTCAGTGCTGTTATATGAGATCAAATGCCTGCTGTTAGATATTGTTAGTATACCCATATCGTCAGCTTGCTCTTGGTTTGCCTTACCAAATTGAACTTGTATTGGAGGTCCAGACAGATGAATAAAGGGATTGGAGAGTCACATTTTATTTTAATGCTTATAAATGTGTTTCTGTGTGTGGTTTTCACACTGTGAGATGAATCTTATACATGTTATGAATGTTCATGCGATACTCTGAATGAACGGGGTATTGACTGCATTAAACAACCCCTTTGCATCGAGTGCGATGTTTGGATAGTCAGAAGTCTTGGTTTGTATGAGGAACAATGACATGAAGCCACATGTAATCTTTTCTGTCTCTGTGACTTGGTATTGGTTGGTTGAATCATGTCATATCCTGTGCCAGTTGTGTATCATTTCCTTGGTGACATATGAACTGACATTGGTTGGATCATGATCAACTATAGTTATGTGTGTTCTTATCTCTCTTCACTTTCTTTCTGTAACTTTTCATCATTTCAGTAACATGTAGTAATGAGTCATCACTATTTTCATTCATTTAGCAAGTCATGGACCATGCATTTGTACTGAGAATATTACTTGTTTATTTGATACCTGTTTATTGTCCATTGAACTGGTGTTGCACAGACACTTTTCAATCAGACCATGTGCTGATGTCCTGTGATAACTGTGAAAGAACAAACCAGTCTAGAAAGTGAACCTGGTTGGATCTCATTCTGAATGTGCTCAGTACTCTGCATGGTTCATGTCATAAGATATTTATGTGTGTATGTATATGTATTATATAATCAACCCACTTGACTTCTTTCCCTTTTTTAATTTTAAAAAATATTATTCTCCATTCAGTGAGTGCTGTGAAATCTGCTTTGGGAGGACATAGGATAAAGTTAGGACCCCAAAAGTTTGCCTCATGGCATTGTCTGCCTAGTGCTGCATGTAGGTTGAGAGAATGTGGTCACTGGTGGACACGCGTTAACTGCAACTAGTTTAGAAAAAAAAATCATTTGTTTATGGTTATTCCATCTTTTGAGGGTGGAGGTGGGGGGTGGGAGGTGGGTATATTTGACGCTAAGTCAGACGTCTCAAATTTATCCTTTTTTTCTGCTTGTAAAAGAAAAGAAACAGACTCTTTCGTTGTATTTAAAAAAACAACAACAAAAACAACGTTAGAAATATTTCTCTAACATACATTATGTGCATACGTGGAAACTGTTAGTTTTTTAAATGCAGGCAGAATTCACGGCATTTTCACAGTGAAACCCACAGCAAACGGATTCTGGTATCTTGAAAAAAAAATTAAGCAGTCATGAAACAGTTTTGTGAAATGACATTTTTAAAATTATAATGATACTGTCATTATGTTGTTTTTTTTTGTTGAAATTTATATTGGAAAAGGTGGTGTTTTGAGTAGAACATTGTGGGTGGGTTTCACTGTCTTTCTTTTTGTCTTTATCTTTTGTATCCATTGTATCCGATGTATAATTAATCCCATGTATTTCCCATTTGACATCCACATCAACTAACATGGAGGGTGGGCGCTGGCCTCCCATTTTGCAGGACTCCAAGCCCGACAGTAAAGACTTACCCACCCCTAGCAGTACGCCGACTCAGAGTCGGAAGAACAGGCGGCGGTCGAATCTCTTCAACGTAAGACGAGTGCAGTGGGTGTGAAGTGAAGCTTCCCTTCCTGCTGAGTGTTTAGAGTTAGCCCCTGGCTTTTGAATTTGATGGCCATAGTTTGTCCTTGTTGCTTCTTCCTCCTTCCTTTGTGGCTGCTGTTAAGGGGGGGTCAGGGAGTGGGGGGGGTTGTCTGTGGTATCGTTTTTATTGCTTGAGAAAGTTGCTTTTTGTTGCTGTTGTTAATGCTGATAACAGGGGGAGGGAGGGAGAGGGTAGAATGCTACACACTCTTTGAATAATCTTTGATGGTAAGATGATGAAAGCAGGGACATGAAATTTCTGCTCAGAGGAGACAGAATGCATCTGCTGTGTTTTCTTATTTTTCAGACATTTGGAAATTATCACCAAAACAAAAAAGTATAAAATACATGAACAAGCCATAAAAAAGACGCTTTTGGAAGGTGATTTTCAGATATATTTAAAATGAAATAAAATTTTTAAAAAGCAAACAAAACAAAACAAAACAAAAATTGCTGAGACATTGTTGAAATATTGTGGATTAATATGACGTTTGGAAAATGAATTCACCATGGTCTTTGAAAAATTAAGCTTTCAATTGGAACAATGAAATAAAAGCTTATGAAAGACATTGATAAATTACTTAGAATGTGTTTGGGGAAAATGGGTAAGGAGAATCTTATAATAGAAAGGTGAAGGGAAATGGCAAAGATGGTGACCAGAAAGAGAGGGGGATAAAAGTGGTTGTGTTGGATGGTAACAAAGGGAACTGCTTCACAGTCATTTTCACTTTGCCTCAGCCTGAATCGGCAGTTCCCATTGATGTTTGGCAGGACATGTCGTTCATTTCTCAGCTGAGCTTCACACTCCTTGTCCCCATGTTTTCTTGTTGGTCGTGTAAAACATCTGTTTCAATGATTTGTTTTCTGTCATCTGTGCCTCTCGTCTCCCCTTCTCTTCAAGTAGACTTTTCAGTCCAGTGCTGCCTCTGGCCTCCCCAGGCATTTTATAACGTGTGTTGCTTTGTGATGGTTGAAGCTGCATTTTTTCCCAACACCTGATGTCATAATCATGAGGAAGGTGGCCTTGAGCATTTATATGCACAGAATGTAGTGATAGCATGGTAGTGAAGTGAACAGTTTTGAACGGTGTATGATTAAGAAATTGATGTGTTATTGGTCTTAATAATGGTAATAAGTTTATATAACACCTAATCAACTTATTTTGCTCTGAGCTTTACAACAGTTGCAATAAAAACATTATCCATCAAGAACAGGTTGGTCCAAGCATGCAAACATAATGGACCTTGACAAAACATTGCATTAAAAATAGATACCAACACCCTATTTTTCCCCAGGATGGGTCAACTGTACCATAGCAAGTCTTATGTACAAAACAGATGGAGAGAGTGGAGGTGGAAAGGAGTTGGGTCTGCAGAGGAAATGTATTCACCTTATGAACCTCAAAAATTGTGACTATTACTAGTTGTTGACCAAACATCCTTCCCCCCTGCCCTTCCCCAACCCTTCTTTTTCAAATTGTGAATGAACCTTTGGACTTGGGATTCACTTGGATGTATGGTTTCTCTGCAGAGTGCATTCACAGCAAGTCTCTCTGTGTTCAGCTTTGTGTGGGTGGAGCTGGGGGTGGGGGATGGCGGAGGGGGGGTGGGGGGGTGAGGGGGAATCAGCATTTTACAGCGCTAAAATAATGGAGAACATATTCATTGTTATTGTGCAAATTGATCTTGTATCTAGTCCTGGGATATAGGGACAGTGGTAATGTTTGATTTATTTTATTTTAATTTATTTCGTAGCTAATTCAGGTCTGATATTCATATCATAAACTTTTTTTCTCTTACTAATATGGGTTCAGTGATTATAGAATTTCCAGCTTTTATATGGGTTTAAAGCCCATATTATGAACATGTAGTTTATGCATGTGGTTGCATCCTTTGCATAGCCACTCATTAACAATGATTTCTTTCTGTGTATGTTTGAGTCCCAGCCCAAAAAAATGTATCTGTTGCAATGCAATGTACTGTTTGCTAAACCCATGGAATTTGTTTGCTTTTATGCATATGTCTGGGAGCTGTGTGACATTCTTTGTAGGTTGTGTACATGTGTGTATACCGAAGTTTGTGTGTGTGTGAGTGAGTTTGTGGTTTGCGTGCACGTGAGTGTGTGTGCACATGGAAACAAAGCAGAGTGGATGCATAGGTTTGGTACTGTAGATGCTTTTTTTTCTTTCTTTAAAGATGGATGTTGCAAGGAAAAGAAAATGTTAAGAGTCTTTACTGAGATTTGATTTTTTTAATTTTTTTTAACACAAGACAAAAGGTGTCACTATTGTATTGCTCATGCTATCTTTGTTGCGCTGTTGCAGTTGCTATTCATGTTGTTTTGTCGGTTCAGTTTGATGTTTTTCTTATTTTGATACTTTTATGTTGTGTTGTGAATATTGAGTTTGAATTTTTTAATGTTAATACTTTATGACTTGTTGATGTTTGCTTGGATAAAAATGAAAACTGTAAGATTCCTGATGAGGCAGACTTGGATATATGAGAATGTGTGTGTGTGTGTGTGTGTGTGTGTGAGAGAGAGAGAGAGAGAGAGAGAATTGAAAAGAAACGTGTGTTAATCTGGCACAAGTTCAGTGTTTGTAAAATGCAGCAGCTTTTTTTATTTTTGTTCTTTTTTCGTTGTTGTCTTCTGTTCCTTGACCCTTTTATTTATGATATTATCATCTTTGTCATTATCATCATCATTATTATCATAATCATCATTATGATTATTATCATTTCTGTTCTCACTGTTTTCTTCCATGTTTGTTTATTTAATTGTTTGTATATTTTTTTCTTTTTTATGTGTGTGTGCATGTTTGATTCTTTATTATTCAGATTCCAGTTTTTATGTCTGATGTTTTTATTCTTGATCACCAACATGTTTGTGTGTGTGTTTATTTTGTTTATTTATTTATTTGTTTGTTTATATTCACACTTGATCACCAACCTGTGCATTTATTTATGTATATCAGTGTTCTGTATTTTCTGTTGGATGTTTATATCAGTGTTCTGTATTTTCTGTTGGATGTTTCGTATTTTATGGTTAACCACCTTGTTCTTTAATTTGTTGAATTATTTGTTTATTTATTTTCTTTCTTTCTTTTCTTTTTTTAATGTTTCATGGTTCACCTTTTTAACCTGTTTCTTATTCCATTACCAACCATCCCCACTATCCTTTACTTTGGAAAAGAACACATTTCTGTATACTTCATTTCAGTAGGTAATTTGATCAGTAAGAGCATCCAATTTCTGTCATTTCTCTTAGATTTTTTCCACAATATTATTACTACTGTCCTTATTATCATATAGAAAAAAAATCATTTGTAACTCTCAACCCAATATATAGATAAAATGCAAAAATGATTATAAGAAAATGACTATTTAAAAAATACTTCAGACAAGTAAAAAATAAAATAAAATAAAAGCTTCAGACAAGTTATTAAAAAAAGTTTAGAAAACAAATCATACACATGTGATTTATAAAATAGAGGGGAAAAAAACTGCCATCAGTTATGATCAAAGTCCATGCTCTAAACAAATTCAACAGCAGTGATAATGTAAACAGGAAGAGAGATAATGTTTTTGTTGTCAGAGTTGTCTCATCCTGACAGTACCTCATAGGGGGATTTGTGAAAAGGAGAGAGAGAGAGAAGGTGGTGTGTGTTGACAGTGTGATGTTGCCTTGTTTCTTCAGGTTAAAGCAGAATCTTTATTATGGTTGATTGGCTGAAAAAAATTTTTTTCATGGACTTTCAAAGAGATTATGGAGCTTTGTAGGTTTTTTTCCCTGTGCTTTGATTATGAAAAAAATCTTCACACATGACACATTGAGAGAGACTGACAGTGTCTGATACTGATGGTCACATGTGTTATTGATAGTGAGTGACAAAGACTGTCACAATCTAAAAACTGATGTTGCTGCTGCTGTTGTTTTAAAGGGATGAGAAACAATTATTAAACAAGACATTTTTTAACTGTTAAAGAAAAAATTCTTAATGTAATTTACATTTTGTTAAAATGGAATGGAAAATTTTGAATATTGGAGGATTTTGATACATGTTTTATGCCAGCGAAATAGAAGCAAATTTTGTTGAAATAAAAGCCTGAAATTTCATTCGATTTTTTTTCCATAAATCTATGTATGCAAATGAATATAAATTTTCAGTTAAGATTGTTCAGAAACTGAAGTACTTAAGAGTTATTGTGAGCACATATTTTTGTGATTTATCTAATTCGTACATTCGTGGTTTTGTAGTTTTGAAATGTAAATGCATATGATACAGGAAAAAAACCCCATTAAACATATGTGATAGACTGCACAAATTTGATACAAAACTTTACTGTTTTTCACCACTTTTAACTAATTTAAGGAAGTCTGTTCAGCAGTTGTTTAGCCGAAGACCACTCATTCAGATAGGACTAATTGTTTTTTCAAATTGGCCACAATTTTTTAAAACTTCTTTCTTAGGCAGGTTTCTAAAGAGATAAAGAAAAAAAGTGAAGTGTCTTTTAAATTCAAGTTAGATATAAAATGTAGAGGTAAAGGACAAAATATGGGGAAATATGTTGCTAACAATAGGTCTTTATATGTAACCCAAAGGGAACAAATATTTCAGTCAATTGATGGATTAGGAAAAGAAAATGGGGTGTGTGTCCAGAGGGGAATGGGGGTAGGGGGTACAACGACATTGTTGATCATGGCTGTACATTACAATCCCTGCAGATACGTGTTTCCAAGGACATCCTCAGAAAATGCCTGTCGAAAAAGATGATGCACCTCCATGTTGGAGTGTGGCTTTCACAGGCAAATACTTGCGTAGGCGGTCTTCAGGAAGGTCTTTATTACCAAGTAAAAAGGTAACGTGCATCGGAAGGTAAACTGTCTCACACTGATTTCATTGGGACTGAGTGTTACAGCTAGTTTTTTGAAGGAACAGTGTCTTGGCAGTACTTAACATCATAACAGGAAAATGCCCAAGCAGAGTCTGGTTGCTCATGTTGTTCTTAAAACTGGATTAAACGTTTTCTGTTCTTTGTAGGTATTTTGATTGATACATTCCTGACAGTTCCATGTACCAGTCACATAGCCTCCATTAAAAAAGAAAAAGAAAAGAAAGAAAAAGAAAAAAAGTTTTTGCCTTGTGCAAAGGTTAGTGAAAATCATCACTCCTTACTCCCTGTTCTTCATCCTTTTTCTCATTCTGACCCAACTTTTTCTTCCTCCCACCCCACCCTTGTTTATACACTGTCATCCACTGTCCTTCATTTCTACTCTTACATATTATCATTTCATTTTGTCCGTTCATTATATTTTTAAAAGTTTTTTTGTTTTTTTCTCTCTGTGTGTTTTGTATATGTGATAGAACTTTTTTTGTTTTGTTTCTGTTTTATGTATGATTCTTTTTTTTTATTTAAACTTTAATGATACTAATATAGTTTTAAAGTAGGACAAAACTGTTGACAGCTGTGAACAGAAAGCGATAAAAGGTTAAATGATATTAGAACAAATGTGCATTATGTATGTGTAGTGTGTCTTGTGCTTGTTATATTTTGTCACATGTCTGCATTTGTGTATGTCAGCTCTGAAGTTGCCCCTCTGCGGACAGCTGGGCTTTACGCAACATGTCTTTTGTGTTCAGGTTGCTTACCATCAGAGGATATTATAACTTGTATGTTTTTATTTGTAAGTTGCTAACTGTTAAAGGTCATTATAGTATGTACTTGTTCCTTTCTTTTTAAGTTACTCACTGTCAGATGGAATGATGGTTTGCATACCTTCATTTGTGTTCAAGTTGATTACTGTCAAACTGTGAAATACTTTAATTGCCTTCACTTGTGTTCAAGTTGATTACTGTCAAACTGTGAAATACTTCGATTACCTTCACTTGTGTTCAAGTTGATTACTGTCAAAGATGTGGTGTAGCGTATATGGATTTGTCCAAACGTAGTGACGCCTCCTTGAGCTACTGATACTGATACTGTCAAAGAGCATCATAGATTGTATACCTTCATTTGTGTTCAAGCTGCTTATTGTCGAAGGGCGTAATAGTTTGCATACTTTCACTTGTGTTCAAGTTACTTATTGTCAGAGGGCGTAATAGTTTGCATACTTTCACTTGTGTTCAAGTTGCTTATTGTCAGAGGGCGTAATAGTTTGCATACTTTCACTTGTGTTCAAGTTGCTTATTGTCAGAGGGTGTAATAGTTTGCATACTTTCACTTGTGTTCAAGTTGCTTATTGTCAGAGGGTGTAATAGTTTGCATACTTTCACTTGTGTTCAAGTTGCTTATTGTCAGAGGGCGTAATAGTTTGCATACTTTCACTTGTGTTCAAGTTGCTTATTGTCAGAGGGTGTAATAGTTTGCATATTGTCACTTGTGTTCAAGTTGCTTATTGTCGAAGGGCGTAATAGTTTGCATACCTTCACTTGTGTTCAAGTTGCTTATTGTCAAAGGGCGTAATAGTTTGCATACTTTCACTTGTGTTCAAGTTGCTTATTGTCAGAGGGCGTAATAGTTTGCATACTTTCACTTGTGTTCAAGTTACTTATTGTCAGAGGGTGTAATAGTTTGCATACTTTCACTTGTGTTCAAGTTGCTTATTGTCAGAGGGTGTAATAGTTTGCATACTTTCACTTGTGTTCAAGTTGCTTATTGTCAGAGGGTGTAATAGTTTGCATACTTGTCACTTGTGTTCAAGTTGCTTATTGTCAGAGGGCGTAATAGTTTGCATACTTTCACTTGTGTTCAAGTTGCTTATTGTCAGAGGGTGTAATAGTTTGCATACTTGTCACTTGTGTTCAAGTTGCTTATTGTCAGAGGGTGTAATAGTTTGCATATTGTCACTTGTGTTCAAGTTGCTTATTGTCAGAGGGTGTAATAGTTTGCATATTGTCACTTGTGTTCAAGTTGCATATTGTTAGAGGGGCGTAATAGTTTGCATACCTTCATTTATGTTCAAGTAGCTGACTTAATTTTTTAGAATTCTTATAAATAGAATAAGAATGTGAATGGCTGTTTCCCTGTTTTAGCCCAAGAGCAAAGACGATGACAAGAAGCAAGATGGTGAAAAGGTGGGAAGTGGCCGTGCCATTCCTATCAAGCAGGTAAAGCTACTCATTATGGTTATACATATCTCTTCTGTCCTTTCTTGTTTCCAGAAGGTTACTCCAAGTCTTTCTCATCCCCCCCATGTTTTATCAAAGTTGCCATATGAAAATGTGGTTGATTTTCATCATCATAGGGAAAAACAAAGCATTGTATTCAAAATAGGACACTCAAAACTAAATTTACTTCCTAATTGTCTTTTTTCTTCCAATGATGTGCATAACAGTAGGATGAGATTGGTTCTCTCCTGTTTGTATTCCTTGCACAGGTTAATCAAAGAAGTAACAGGAGCTAAGGGTGCATTTAGAATGAGCTCTGTCTGTTTTTCTTTCAAGTGGATATTGAGACACACACACACACACACACACACACACACACACACACACACACACACACACACACACACACACACACACAACACAACACAACACAACACAACACAACATATGAAACTCAGACCAACACATGAAGCTCACACCAGCACATGAGGCTCACACCGACATAACCAAACACGGAAGAAATCAGAGAAAGTGCAAAAGTGTCTCTTTGTTATAGATAGACATGGATGATGGTCTTTATTTCCCCTCCCCCAGGGCTACCTGTACAAGAAAAGTCATGGCCTGAACAAGGAGTGGAAGAAAAAGTACTGTGCTCTCACTGAGGACGGCAAACTGGCATATCACCCAAGTCTGCACGTGAGTAGACCACAACGCTGCCTTTGGTATGGTGATATTTTTGGAGACATTGTGGCTGAATGGGTTGGGCATTGGACTTCTGATC
Source organism: Babylonia areolata (assembly GCF_041734735.1). Taxonomy (NCBI): domain Eukaryota; kingdom Metazoa; phylum Mollusca; class Gastropoda; order Neogastropoda; family Buccinidae; genus Babylonia; species Babylonia areolata. Next base: position 4,632,097 of record NC_134890.1, read on the forward strand.
CAGAGTTCACCAGTGATCAGGGTTTGAGGACCTGTTTCCGTGGGGAAATGCGCTTTACTTTGATTTTCCTCACTCCATCTTTTTGATTGACATGGATACTTATATAGCGCCTATCCTCGGTCGGAGACCAAGCTCTGAGCGCTTTACAAACACGGGGTCATTTGCACAGCAGGCTGCCTACCTGGGTAGAGCCGACTGACGGCTGCCATTGGGCGCTCATCATTTGTTTCCTGTGTCATTCAATCGGATTTCAACCACGCACACATACACTCTCAGACAAACATGTAACATTTAACATTTTACGTGTTTGACCGTTTTGTTTGTTTACCCCGCCATGTAGGCAGCCATACTGTTTTCGGGGGTGTGCATGGTGGGTGTGTTCTTGTTTCCATAACCCACTGAACGCTGTGTGGATGGGTACCTGACTGCATTTGAGGAAGGTTGGAATGGCGTAGAGGGGATTGCGCCCCATCTGCCTATGAACTCACTGCTCTGATGGTTTTGAAAGGCAATGGGACCTTAACCTTTTTAAAAAAAAATGATGTTTTAAGACCTTCAACCTTTTTCTAAAAAGAATATTATAAGTTGCTGATTGATGTGATGTTGGTTAGTTGTTATCTATCTGCCTCCTCCACATTCCTTTCCTTTAGGGGGGACTGGAAAGGCTGTGGTCTATTTTTATTTCTTTTGAAAAAGTATTTTACACAGATGAAGATTGTGTTAATCCACAACATCTGTAACCTGACAGATCCCCCATCCCAGTATTAAGGAACAGTGACTGCAGTACAGTGTGCCATTTATCACATCTGCTCTCTGTCTCTGAATGTGTCTGTTTTCTCTCTCTGTTGTGCTTTACTGTCTGCTGTCTGTCTCTGAATGTGTCTGTTTTCTCTCTCTGTTATGTTTTACTGTCTGCTGTCTGTCTCTGAATGTGTCTGTTTTCTCTCTCTGTTGTGCTTTACTGTCTGCTGTCTGTCTCTGAATGTGTCTGTTTTCTCTCTCTGTTATGTTTTACTGTCTGCTCTCTGTCTCTGAGTGTGTCTGTTTTCTCTCTGTTGTGTTTTGCTGTCTGCTCTCTGTCTCTGAATGTGTCTGTTTTCTTCTCTGTCTGTTTTCTCTCTCTGTTGTGTTTTGCTGTCTGCTCTCTGTCTCTGAATGTGTCTGTTTTCTCTCTGTTGTGTTTTACTGTCTGCTGTCTGTCTCTGAATGTGTCTGTTTTCTCTCTCTGTTGTGCTTTACTGTCTGCTGTCTGTCTCTGAATGTGTCTGTTTTCTCTCTCTGTTGTGCTTTACTGTCTGCTGTCTGTCTCTGAATGTGTCTGTTTTCTCTCTCTGTTGTGTTTTACTGTCTGCTGTCTGTCTGTGAAATGGAAAGACTAGGACCACACAGTTGAGGGTCATCCGCTTCACAGATGCATCGTTGAGAGTGTTGGTCAAGTTTCCTGACTACCACTGTAGGTACCTGTATCTCTCAGCCTGGTTGACCTTGGGGATACATTGTGAGAGTACAGCATTCTCAAGTTGTCTCAGACCTGTGTGGACCTCCATAGCAGCATCTTCCTAACCCCCATCATCATTTATCATCGTGAAGATATGGAAAATAACATGTCCCAAATTCTTGGGCACACTCACACATGCATTGTTCATTCTGTCGTTTAGCTCCATGTTATTTTCTTCTCCTCTCTGCAGGACTACATGGAAGATGTGCACGCCAAGGAGATCCCACTGATCCACACGACAGTGAAGATCCCGGGAATGCGGCCGAGGGGATCCCGCGTGGCCTCATCCGGTTCAGGCAACAACCCCAATGAGGGTGACATGAACAATTCCACAGGTATGGAGAGGCAAAGACTGTCACAGGCCACAGGTGTACATGCACACACTAGTTTTCCAAGTGATCCATAATGCTTGTGCACAGGGTTTTTTTCTGAGATGTTTATATACTCACATACGCATAACTCATAGATATACCCCTTTCCACTGTTTTCTACCTGTTTTTACCCACAGGTTCAGCACCCTATTTGGCATGCATATTTACACTTTCTTATGAAATTAACACTTTCATTGTACACATTTACAATCAAGTAAATATTTTCAAAGAGGACATTTAATGTGTGTGTGCACATGTAGACACTAACACTTGCATGCTGTCTCTCTCTCTCTCTCTTGCTCTCAGTTTCTCTTTCTTCTCTCTCTCTCTCTCTCTCTCTCTTTCTCTCTCTCTCTCTCTGAACTTATGATACGCATGAACCAAACACAGACACAAGCATGCACATGTGAATACACATTCTGGCAAGCATACATGTCATACTGATACAGACAAGAATATGGAAAACAAAATATGATAGCGTGGGGCTTTAAGAAGACTTGCATCTGTAACAGCAAAAAAAAAGGTTTCAAAAGTATTTTCTGGAGTAAATAAAAATCATTTGAAGATGGTTAGATACAGGTCTCCAGTTAATATGTGCATTGGTGTGCATTTGAAAATGTACTTGGAAATCTGAAATGTAGTGCAATGTTCCAGTGTATTAAAAGACTGAGAGCAAGCAGTAACACAATGAATTATGTACTTGTCATGTGTAATACAAGGTTGGTACTGTCACAGAAGTATGAAAAAGTCTTTGGAAAATCAGTAGGCAAATCAGAGGACTATTTGTAGGGTTGGGAAAGTCTTGGACAAGTACGTTTTGCCCTTCAGGTTCGGGAAAAGTCTTGGAATTTTGATAGAACCCTTGGCCAGTGCCATTCAGCAAGGCGCTGTCAGTGTTTATTGAAAAAAACAAAAATTGGTGTAAAACTTGACATCAACACCAAGCTATATGTAGGTCTCTTTTGTTAGTGGTGTGCACAAAGAATTTTGTATTCAGTGTGGTTTTTGTGTTTGGAAAATGTTCTGTCTGGTCTGGAAAAGGTCATGAAGAAGTGTGGATTTTGTTTGGTCATATCAGTGGGAACTGTTCAGTAATGATAACATCATAATTGTATGCATTTATATAGCGCTTACCCTGCGGGTCTAAGTGTAAAAACTACATAAATTCTTTCCATGCCCTGAGTTGAAGCATATTTTATCACACTCCGCTGGGATTCCTTTCATTTGCATGAAGATTACACAAAAATCTCAAGGGTATATCATTATTAACATTCCTTGATAATTAAACATCAGTTATCTGTGAAATTGGGTTGTTTGTGTTGACTGCATCACCGTGGGGGGGAAACAAATTTTGGTTATCAGTAATTGCATTGGTTTAATTTTGAACATTGCCTACATGTGCGAGCATGTGCTTTGTACCTTCTTTTGAAATGTTACGCCTAATTTTTAGTGAGATGCCACTTCATGGTGGTTGGAGGATGACTGCTTTGTTTTGCCCAGAAACGCATAACATTTCCAGACTGGGCTCTGTGGCAGCAGGTGAAATCATCTGCTTTGTGACTTTGTTTTCATTCTTTGAGTTTTTCAGTGATGGTCCCATTTTTGACTTTGTTTTCATTCTTAGAGTTTTTCAGTGATGGTCCCATTTTTGACTTTGTTTTCATTCTTAGAGTTTTTCAGTGATGGTCCCATTTTTGTCTTTGTTTTCATTCTTAGAGTTTTTCAGTGATGGTCCCATTTTTGTCTTTGTTTTCATTCTTAGAGTTTTTCAGTGATGGTCCCATTTATGACTTTGTTTTTCAGCCTTTGAGTTGTCGAATGACGGCCCCATTGACAACTCGTTAGTCATTCAGAATTCCTCCATCACACCAGGTGAGGTCTTTGTTCCCCTTGTCCTGCACTTGTGTGTCGTGTGTGCTTTGGTGGCGTTTTGTACAGTGCCCTTTAGCGTTGGAGTCTGCTTTGTGTGTCCTTTGTGTAGACTGGAACCTGCTTGTGTGTGTCCTGTGTGCATTGGCTGTCTTCCTCTGACATGTCGGACTGTATATTTGAAATTGTCCCTTGGACTGCTGATGATGGGTATGCAGAGAAAGGCTGTCACCTCATTGAGATCAGACAGAGCTGACAGATCAGGATGTTAGTGAAGGGGTGTCACCTCACTGAGATCAGACAGAGCTTACAGGTCAGGATGTAGGTGAAGGTCTGTCACCTCACTGAGATAAGACAGAGCTTACAGGTCAGGATGTCAGTGAAGGTCTGTCACCTCACTGAGATAAGACAGAGCTTACAGGTCAGGATGTCAGTGAAGGGCTGTCACCTCTCTGAGATCAGACAGAGCTTACAGGTCAGGATGTCAGTGAAGGGCTGTCACCTCACTGAGATAAGACAGAGCTTACAGGTCAGGATGTCAGTGAAGGGCTGTCACCTCACTGAGATAAGACAGAGCTTACAGGTCAGGATGTCAGTGAAGAGCTGTCATCTCACTGAGAGCAGACACAGCTGACAGGTCAGGATGTCAGTGAAGGGCTGTCACCTCACTGAGATAAGACAGAGCTTACAGGTCAGGATGTCAGTGAAGGGCTGTCACCTCACTGAGAGCAGACAGGGCTGACAGGTCAGGATGTCAGTGAAGGGCTGTCACCTCTCTGAGATAAGACAGAGCTGACAGGTCAGGATGTCAGTGAAGGGCTGTCACCTCTCTGAGAGCAGACAGGGCTGACAGGTCAGGATGTCAGTGAAGGGCTGTCACCTCAGTGAGATCAGACAGAGCTTACAGGTCAGGATGCAGGTGAAGGGCTGTCACCTCTCTGAGATAAGACAGAGCTGACAGGTCAGGATGTCAGTGAAGGGCTGTCACCTCTCTGAGATAAGGAGCTGACAGGTCAGGATGTCAGTGAAGGGCTGTCACCTCACTGAGATAAGACAGAGCTGACAGGTCAGGATGTCAGTGAAGGGCTGTCACCTCACTGAGATCAGACAGAGCTGACAGGTCAGGATGTCAGTGAAGGGCTGTCACCTCATTGAGATCAGACAGAGCTGACAGGTCAGGATGTAGGTCACAGCCCTGTCTTTGGATTTCTTCTTCTTGGGACTGCAATACGTTTGTTCAGCAAGACGAATGACCATTCATAAGCACAATTTAAACTCGTGCTACACTGATTTTCTCATTTGACTTAGGTTCAGTCATCAAGGGCTTAACAGTTTGTTTTATATAAGTAAGTTTGTTTTATTGTGGAAAATAGGAGTGAAGAAAACTGAACAGTTTGAAAGGATAGAGCAAATAAGTCGTTCATTAAAGTCTGTGGTGGTGTCATGTTTAGTTGGGTTTTTTTTTTTACTTCAGATATTGCATGATGCAGTAGAAGACTTGAGTGGTGATGGATGTGTCTGAGTTGATTGAAGCTGGATGTGTGAAGTCTGTTGAAATTGAAAATAGGGTCTGCCACAATAGCTTTGATGGTGGGGTCTGCTGTGCATGTCAAGTCATTGATTGGTGTCAGCGATTGTTTGTTATCCTTCCCCTCAGATTGTTTGTCATCTGCTCAATCTTTTTTTTGGTGATTGTTTGCCTTGCGCTCAGTTGTTGTTAATTAGTGTGTTAATTAATCGTCCACTTCATCCTTGTCATCATGATTTGCTCAGTCTATCTTTGTGATTATTAGTCATCCACTCAGTTTTTGTTGTCTTAGGATTGTTAGTAGTTCGTTTGGTCCTTGTTGTCTTGGTGATTGTAAGTCATCCGTTCAGTCCTTGTTGTCATACTGATTGTCAGTGGTTCTGTCTTTGTTGTCTTTGTGATTGTCATCTGGTCAGTCTTTGTCGTCTTAAGAATTATGAGTCATCCACTCAGTTGTTGTTGGTTAGTGTGATACTGTTTGTCTTACTGATTGTCAATCACCCACTCAGTTGTTGATTAGTGTGATACTGTTTGTCTTACTGATTGTCAATCACCCACTCAGTTGTTGATTAGTGTGATACTGTTTGTCTTACTGATTGTCAATCACCCACTTAGTTGTTGATTAGTGTGATACTGTTTGTCTTACTGATTGTGAATCACCCACTTAGTTGTTAATTAGTGTGATAGTCATTGTCTTAGTGAATTTAAGTCATCCACTCAGTTGTTGTTGGTTAGTGTGATAGCCATTGTCATAGTGATTGTCAGTCATCCATAGTAGTCGTTGTATTTATTGTTAGTCATCCATATTAGTGTCATAGTCATTGTGATAGTGATTGTTAGTCATCCATAGTAGTGTGATAGTCATTGTTGTAGTGATTGTTAGTCATCCATAGTAGTGTGATAGTCATTGTCGTAGTGATTGTTAGTCAACCATTCACAGTCATTGTCTTAGCAATTGTTAGTCAACCATTCAATGTCATTGTCTTAGTGATTGTTAATTATCCATTCAGTCCTTTTTGTGTGAGTGATTGTTCATCATTCATTCAGTCCTTTTTGTCATACTAAGTCATCTGCTCAATCTTTTTTGTCTTAGTGGTTGTTGGTCATCTGCTCAGTGTGATTGTTGGTAATCTGCTCAGTGTGATTCATTGTCATCCACTCAGTGTCGTTGATAGTCATCTGTTCAATGTGATTGTTGGTCATCTTCTCAGTGTCATTGATTGTCATTTATTCAGTGTGATTATTTGTCATCCGCTCAATGTAATTGGTCGTTTGCTCATTGTGATTGATGGTCATCCGCTCAGTGTCATTGTCATCCACTCATTGTGATCAGTGGTCATTCGCTCAGTGTGATTGTTGGTCATCCACTCAGTGTCATTGTCATCCACTCATTGTGATTGATGGTCATCCGCTCAGTGTGATTGTTGGTCATCCACTCAGTGTGATCGATGGTCATCCGCTCAGTATCATTGTCATCCACTCAGTGTGATCGATAGTCATCCGCTCAGTGTCATTGTCATCCACTCATTGTGATTGATGGTCATCCGCTCAGTGTCATTGTCATCCACTCATTGTGATTGATGGTCATCCACTCAGTGTGATCGATGGTCATCCGCTCAGTGTCATTGTCATCCACTCATTGTGATTGATGGTCATCCACTCATTGTGATCGATGGTCATCCGCTCAGTGTCATTGTCATCCACTCATTGTGATCGATAGTCATCCGCTCAGTATCATTGTCATCCACTCAGTGTGATCGATAGTCATCCGCTCAGTGTCATTGTCATCCACTCATTGTGATTGATGGTCATCCGCTCAGTGTCATTGTCATCCACTCATTGTGATTGATGGTCATCCACTCAGTGTGATCGATGGTCATCCGCTCAGTGTCATTGTCATCCACTCATTGTGATTGATGGTCATCCACTCATTGTGATCGATGGTCATCCGCTCAGTGTCATTGTCATCCACTCATTGTGATCGATGGTCATCCGCTCAGTGTCATTGTCATCCACTCAGTGTGATTGATGGTCATCCACTCAGTGTGATTGATGGTCATCCACTCAGTGTCATTGTCATCCACTCATTGTGATCGATGGTCATCTGCTCAGTGTCATTGTCATCCACTCAGTGTGATCGATGGTCATCCGCTCAGTGTCATTGTCATCCACTCAGTGTGATTGTCATCCACTCATTGTGATCGATGGTCATCCACTCAGTGTCATTAGTCATCCGCTCAGTGTGATCGATGGTCATCCGCTCAGTGTCATTGTCATCCACTCATTGTGATCGATGGTCATCCACTCAGTGTGATTGTCATCCACTCATTGTGATCGATGGTCATCCACTCAGTGTCATTAGTCATCCGCTCAGTGTGATCGATGGTCATCCACTCAGTGTCATGGTCATCCACTCAGTGTGATTGTCATCCACTCAGTGTGATTGATGGTCATCCACTCAGTGTCATTGTCATCCACTCATTGTGATCGATGGTCATCCACTCAGTGTCATTAGTCATCCGCTCAGTGTGATCGATGGTCATCCGCTCAGTGTGATTGTCATCCACTCAGTGTGATCGATGGTCATCCACTCAGTGTCATTAGTCATCCACTCAGTGTCATTGTCATCCACTCAGTGTGATCGATGGTCATCCACTCAGTGTCATTAGTCATCCGCTCAGTGTGATCGATGGTCATCCACTCAGTGTGATTGATGGTCATCCGCTCAGTGTCATTAGTCATCCGCTCAGTGTCATTAGTCATCCGCTCAATCTTTGTTGTCCTTCTGTCCCTGGTGTGCTGTGTGCTGCATGGTGATTGGCTCTTGGCGTCCCTATCCTGTTGGCGGTAAGCCTCTCTCTGACGTAGCTCAGCTGTTATGTCAACTCACACACGATTGGTTAATCTCTCACTCACCTCACAGATTTGTTGACCTCTCTCCTTTTCTGTATGGTGGAGGGCGTTGTATGCTTCACTTTGAGCTGCTTGAGTTTTGGACGGGGAATGCATCAGAAATGTTACGCTTGTATGGGGACCGGTGTTTGTTCCCTTGCCCATTCAGTTTGTTGTTTAGTGTTGGGAAGTTAACCAGTTGGTTTATGTTTTATTTTGTTGTTGTTTTGTAACTGATGTGTTACCCATCTTCGATTTTCAAGCAGCGTCATTCTTGATCTGGTGATATGTCAGCATTGTTGCACAGAGCTGAGGATTTGTTTGAGTGCTGTGTGTCCACTTGCACATTTATATGTGCACACATGCATTTGATTTGTAATTTAGTTTTGAATGGTATATGGAATTTGTTCATTCTTTTTCTTCCCCTGCAGATTGATAGTAAATTAAATAAGATGAAACTGTTGTTGTATTTGCATTTGCCATGAATTTGAGAGTCAACAGTGATTTATCCTTGTGATACAGTGATAATGAGAAAAATTATTCAGTGATTTTCAGATGAAGACTTCAGAATAAAATGGTATATTATCAGTTGTCCACTGAGTGGTGTGGGGAGGGATAAAAGAGAGAAAAACAGTTTGCACTCTGTAGCAGAGGTTCAGATTTATTCAAAACCATAGAGTACGGTAAACACATTGCAAAATTATGTCGCAGAGAGTGAGTTCTGCTAAAAATGCAAGGAAGATGTGGGAACAGCTGATGACCTTTGCTGCATGATGGAACAAAAAAAATTAGATAACATTCATGTTGAACAACTTAGAATTTCATTGAGCATTTTTGCTTTCAGGGGCCATAAAAAAACAAACAAACGTCAAAAACCCTCAAATATCTAATTTCCATCAAAATGAATACCTGGTACTTAATTTTCCCCAGTCTTACCACTCGATGACTATATATTCATCATATGAATAGTACACAGTGTAATGCATGGTTTTGGTGTAACCTGTTTGCTTCTAACTCACAAGTTATGTAACACTAACAGTACAAAGGCAAGTGCAAAGCAGTGCAGTATTAAGTTGCTGCTTTTTATTTCTTTTTTCTTTTCGTTTTTTTGTGCGCTGAACATGCCATCATCTTAAGTATGTTTAGAATTTCAGCGCATAGAGTCCCATGCCTTTGAAAGCTTGTTTAAAACTGGATGGTGATTAGTGAGTCACCTAGCGTACGACACTTACAATGCACATACATGCATGTAAGTGAGTGTGCACACTCAAATAGCGTGCACACCACACACACTCCTGCATGCAAATACATGTAGTATGAAATATGTAAAATAAATGAGCATGTAAAGAAGAAAAAAATTCACAGGAAGAAAAATAGAAAAATGATTATGTGGGGGAGAAAGTGTTACAATGCTGTAATAATGTTTAATAATTGTTGGATTGGATGAAAGATGGTGTTACGTCTGTATTATGCGCGTGCAGAATGGGTAACTTGGGAGTGTACTGGTTACTTTGAATAGTTAAAAAAAAAAAAAAATTATGTGGTTTGAAAACAGACAACGAAAAAGAAAGGAAAAGAGAGGAGAAATAAAAGTGTTCAAACTTTGGATAGCTTAGATTTTTTTTTTTTTTTTAACTTCATTTGCTTCTGGCTTCCGTAGCCGCTATTTTTTATTTTTATTTTTATGCCTGATATAATAATATACATATACATTGTTATACACATAAGCCTATAAACATTCATGCATTTATGTGTAAAATAGAAATTTTACACACACATCAACATTAAACATGCATGCTTGTATGCCTACACAAAGAAAAGTAGCCCAGAATTTTAAAAGCTCACCATGTCAGTGGAGAATTTCTGTTTTGCAATACTGAATATTTTTTATTTGGAACATTTTCCAGGTTTCTTGTAAAGTGCCCAGTAGTGGAAGAATTGCTATCACCCCATGTATTTCTGAATGTGTGTATCTTGTGTAACATTGTTGGTTCTGGTAACCACTGAGAAGTAACAGTCTGCTGGAGCTGGGAGATACCTTTGGATTGACACCATACAAGTCTTTTCTAACTTTCAATTTTTTTTTTTATTGCTGCTAGGGATATAATTATTGTTGTGTTTATTTCCATGAGTTTTTATCATTAATTCGGAGATAATGATTATGTTTCTTTTTTGCGAGTTTGTATTGATGTTTAGGAGATACTCAGATTTGGTTTTCCTTTTTTTGCTTAAAAAAAATTCCAGACTGCATGTGATAAGACATTTAAAAAATGTTAAGAGAATTTTTCTTTCACTGTGGGGAAAACAGTGGGTACAACTTACGGTTCGCAACAGTTATTTCATTCTTACAGAGTGCTTGATAAGAACATTTTCCTTTTCCTGACGCAGAGCGGGCACTTGACCCATAGTGCTGTGGTTGTGTGCGCAGGTATGTTCGACCGGCCGCGTCAACCGCTGATGCCCAACGTGCCGAAGCTAGGCATCAACAGTTCCAACAAAGACACGCCCAACGTGAAGAAGAGACATCGGAGGGCCAAGAGTGGGGGTGTGAAAAACGTAGACCCCGGTGCTGGGGATGGTGAGATGGACAGTGTCCTGTGTGTGTGTGTGTGTGTGTGTGCGTGGTGCATGTGTGTGTGTTTGTGCGTGCATGCGTGCGTGGTGCATATGTTCGTTCGTTCTTTAGTTTAACGTCTTTTCACTGTAAGTGATATTAGACGAATGGCGCATATGGTGTGTGTGTGAATGTGTGCTTGTGTGGTTTGTTTCTGTGGCTGTGTAGTGTGTGTGTCTGTGTGGTGCGTGCATGTCTGTGTGTGGTGCATGTGTGTGTTGTGTGTGTGTGGTGTGTGTCTATGGCTGTATGTGTGTGACATGGGGGAGTTAGATAATGAGTACAGTGGTGGCCTAGCGGTAATGTGCCTGAACAGGAAGCAAGTTTCCACGTCTGCAGCATGCACTTAGCGCACATTAAAGAACCCATGGCAAGAAAAGCGTTGTTCCTTGTAAAAGTCTAAAGAAAAATCCCCTTTGATAGTAAAACAAATATACTTGCAGATTGAACAGAGGAGAAAAAAAAGATGGTGGTGCACTATGGCGATGTGCTTTCCACAGGGAAAACAGCCTGAATTTCATGCTGAGAAGTCTGTTTTGACAGAAAGTAATGCTGGACAGTACAACACAATACAAAGTCTGATTTGTTTATCAGTCAGCTGGTGAAGTATTCAGCATGTAACTGCAGTTCCTTTTCTTGCCTTCTTCACCTGCTAAAAGATTTAGGCTGGGCTGTTGGATGAGCAACTCTTTCAGAAGTGAGAATAGCATTGTTGTTTGACATGACCATTATGTTCGATAATACGTGATTGTTACAAAATGCAAAGAAAAAAAAAAAAAAGAAATTAAACACAATCTTCAGGAATAAAAATCTTTCAGTCTGTTCATGGCTTTAGATACTGAACATTTCTTGTCACTCTTCATAAAAGTTGTGTTGAAAAGTGTAAAAGTTGATCAAGCTAGGAAAAAACTTGTTATTGCATATTAATGGAGGAGGGTGTTTTTTGTTGTTGTTTTTTATAGAAAATGTTTGTAGACTGAATAGAAAGCATGTGAACATCCTTTATAGATTAGTGAAGCAACTTTGGTTGAGTACAGACACATGAAACAGTTACACACAACAGATTCTGTGAACGTCAGTGCATGTTACTGTTTCAGAGTCTGATGGCTATGAGTTTGTTATCGTGTCACTGGACAACAAACAGTGGCACTTCGAAGCCCAGAATGCTGATGTGAGTAATGGTCAGTGTATGTCCCTGTGAAACTGTGAGTTGTGTCTTCGTAAGTCTTGTGATTGCTAGCCTTTTAAGGATGTTAGTGACTCACAGTTCCGTTCACTACATAATTCTTTATGTTGATAAGTTTTTTGGCAGTTCATATAAATTTGAGTTTTAAAATGTATGATATAACACATATGTAATATTATATATATTCTATGTTTGCAGACCATGTTTTTTTTTTAAATTTCAGCTGTGTTGTATTTTTATTAATGTAACTTGCATGTGGATATTGACAACATTAAAATACAGGATATTGTTAAAGCTTTTTTTCTTTTTTAAAGAAGTCTTGGGGTTATGTGTGGCATTCACTCTATCTGCCTGTACCAACCCAAAAATGAAATTGCTTGATCATCCATATCCTTTCACTAAAAAGTAAAATGTTTCAATCAGTGGACAAAGGTGCTGATATATTTTCTCTCTCTGCATTGTTGTGATTGTATTAAGCATGCTGATTGTGAACCTTTCACATGTGTTAATTTGAGAATGGCCTGAGAGATCTGATCTGTCTGTCTGGGTTTCTAGGATTGTGATGAACATATGGAAGCCATTTGATTGGTCTGTGTGGGTTTCCAGGATCGAGATGAATGGGTGGACGCCATTTGATTGGTTGTTTGGGTTTCTAGGATCTTGATGAATGGGTGGATGCTATTTGATTGGTTGTTTGGGTTTCTAGGATCATGATGAATGGGTGGACGCCATTTGAAGGATCGTGATGAATGGGTGAACGCCATTTGATTGGTTGTTTGGGTTTCCAGGATCGTGATGAATGGGTGGACGCCATTGAGCAGCAGATTCTGACCAGTCTACAAGGCAACGACATCATGGGCAAGGCAAGAGTGAGTATCAGCACAGCAGCTTTTCCACTTTGTGAGGTATTGGTGGTGATTTTTTTCCTTTTTCTTTTTCCCTTCTTTTTCCCCTCAAACAGTCCACACAGTCCATCCCGCTGTAGAATGTCCACTGATACCTGTTGCAGTGCGTGAGGATGTAGCAGTTTGTTTGATTGTCTTTTTTTCTGTGTGTGTCTTCTTTTTCTGTGTTGTTGAAGTTATCCAGCTGTTGAGTGGCCAAAGGTTCAGACGGTGGGAGGCAGCCTGTGTGCCTGACACCTACTTCTGTGTCCTGCTGACCTCATAGCTCTTTCTGCAGTGGAGCAATTTGTCAGGGGTTTATGCAGAACCTTTTTTCCTTTGTGCTGTATTGTTTGTAATGTTTGAAAAATCTTAATGTTTATATAAGAATATATATATATATAGAGAGAGAGAGAAACAGAGGGAGAAAGAGCTGGAACTTGGATGTTTTATTGTGCCTTGGGCCACAATACAAGGGAATCCACATCAATGGGAGGGGACGGATGGGGGGTGTCATTGACAACATGGTGAAGTTGGGATTCAGTTCTCAAAGCATTCCAGCCAATATTGTTATTTATTACGCCATTTGATACTTGCATTAAATGATAATTTTGATCATCTGTATATAAATGCATAAAGAGAGGAGAGAGAGATGGTTAGATATAGATACATATACACTGACAAGTGTGTATTGATGTATTCATAACAGTGTTTTTTGCAGTCTGTAATAATCTTTAATGCCTTGGTAGTTTTGGTTTAGTTAAACTTCTGGTCCAGTGTTCACCATTGACCAGGGTTTGAGCCGCCATTGTGTATGGTATTCCTTGGGGAAAGGCACTTTACTCTGATTTTCCTCACTCCATGTAGGTGTGAAGGGGTACCTGACCAGTTGTGGAAGGCGAAAACAGCAGCAGAGGATTGGCGGGGCAAAGGAGAGAAATTGGCCCCGCCATCCTATGCTGAACCTAGACACAATGGATATGAATTCACTGCCCTGATGAATGGGATCTTTAACGCTTTTTAGCCTTTTTAGATACAATACCATGTTAAACTGGTGAAAACCAGGCCTATCTCTTTGCTCCTCTTGGCCAAAATTTTGCTGCAACTCCGTGATAAGGGGTCTTGCTGAAATAGTCTGCCGTCTGCTAGGCAATCAATAAAGCTTTTTATTGTGTTTTTGGGAGAGAGGTGGTTTGACGGTGTGACAGATGGGCGCAGTAGCCAAGTGGTTAAAGCGTTGGACTGTCAATCTGAGGGTCCCGGGTTCGAATCACGGTGACGGCGCCTGGTGGGTAAAGGGTGGAGATTTTTATGATCTCCCAGGTCAACATATGTGCAGACCTGCCAGTGCCTGAACCCCCTTCGTGTGTATATGCAAGCAGAAGATCAAATACGCACGTTAAAGATCCTGTAATCCATGTCAGCGTTCAGTGGGTTATGGAAACAAGAACATACCCAGCATGCACACCCCCGAAAACGGAGTATGGCTGCCTTCATGGCAGGGTAAAAACGGTCATACACGTAAAAGCCCACTCGTGTGCATACGAGTGAACGCAGAAGAAGAAGAAGACTGTGTGACAGTTGAGGTGTATTTTTTCTTTTTCTTTTTTTGTGACAGAAGCAGAGCAACGTTGACCAGGCGTGCCTGCAGACCATCAGAATGACGCGAGGAAACACCATCTGTGCTGACTGCGGCACTCCCAGTGAGCCCTGTTTTCTTTTGTCACCTTGTCCTTGGGCAGGGGGGGAGGTAAAGGTATCTCCGTCAGTGTGTAAGGCACAACAAGGAGTAAATGATGGAACTGCTGTTCCTTTATGTTTATTTGTTGGTTTGGGGTGTATTTTGTGTGTGTGTGTGTGTGTGTGTGTGTGTGGTTGTGTGTGTGTGTGTGTGTGTGTGGGTGTGTGTGTGTGTGTGTGTGTGTGGTTGTGTGTGTGTGTGGTTGTGTGTGTGTGTGTGTGTGTGTGTGGTTGTGTGTGTGTGTGGTTGTGTGTGTGTGTGTGTGTGTGTGTGTGTGTGTGTGTGTGTGTGGTTGTTTCACAATTGATGCAGTAGTTAGTGCTGATGATTGACCAAGCTGTAAACTGTGTGACACATTTTGTATGTGTGCACGCGTTCCTGGATATTACTTCTGTCAAATCCTTGATGTTTTCTTTTCATTCTTTTAAGTTTCTTTTCTTTTCTTTTCTTTTCATTTCTTTGGCTTGTTTAACTGGCTGTCTGATGATGTGTTGATATGGCCGTATGTTACTGAGTTGTTATATAAAATTGAATTAAAAAAAACACTTAATTCACTGGCTGATGAATGAAATGATGAACTGTGTGGCACAGTTACTTCACTGATGAATGAAATGATGAACTGTGTGGCACAGTTACTTCACTGATGAATGAAATGATGAACTGTGTGGCACAGCTACTTCAGTCACTGATGAATGAAATGATGAACTGTGTGGCACAGTTACTTCACTGACTGATGGATGAAATGATGAACTGTGTGGCATAGTTACTTCAGTGACTGATGAATGAAATGATGAACTGTGTGGTACAGTTACTTCACTGACTGATGGATGAAATGATGAACTGTGTGGCACAGTTACTTCAGTGACTGATGAATGAAATGATGAACTGTGTGGCACAGTTACTTCACTGACAGATGAATGAAATGATGAACTGTGTGGCACAGTTACTTCACTGACTGATGGATGAAATGATGAACTGTGTGGCACAGTTACTAAACTGACTGATGGATGAAATGATGAACTGTGTGGCACAGTTACTTCACTGACTGATGAATGAAATGATGAACTGTGTGGCACAGTTACTTCACTGACTGATGGATGAAATGATGAACTGTGTGGCACAGTTACTTCACTGACTGATGGATGAAATGATGAACTGTGTGGCACAGTTGCTTCACTGACTGATGAATGAAATGATGAACTGTGTGGCACAGTTACTTCACTGACTGATGGATGAAATGATGAATTGTGTGGCACAGTTACTTCACTGATGAATGAAATGATGAACTGTGTGGCACAGTTACTTCGCTGACTGATGAATGAAATGATGAACTGTGTGGCACAGTTACTTCACTGACTGATGAATGAAATGATGAACTGTGTGGCACAGTTACTTCACTGACAGATGTATGAAATGATGAACTGTGTGGCACAGTTACTTTACTGACAGATGAATGAAATGATGAACTGTGTGGCACAGTTACTTCACTGATGAATGAAATGATGAACTGTGTGGCACAGTCACTTCAGTGACTGATGAATGAAATGATGAACTGTGTGGCACAGTTACTTCACTGATGAATGAAATGATGAACTGTGTGGCACAGCTACTTCACTGACTGATGGATGAAATGATGAACTGTGTGGCACAGTTACTTCACTGACTGATGAATGAAATGATGAACTGTGTGGCACAGTTACTTCAGTGACTGATGAATGAAATGATGAACTGTGTGGCACAGTTACTTCACTGACAGATGAATGAAATGATGAACTGTGTGGCACAGTTACTTCACTGATGAATGAAATGATGAACTGTGTGGCACAGTTACTTCACTGACTGATGAATGAAATGATGAACTGTGTGGCACAGTTACTTCACTGACTGATGAATGAAATGATGAACTGTGTGGCACAGTTACTTCACTGATGAATGAAATGATGAACTGTGTGGCACAGTTACTTCAGTGACTGATGAATGAAATGATGAACTGTGTGGCACAGTTACTTCACTGACTGATGAATGAAATGATGAACTGTGTGGCACAGTTACTTCACTGACTGATGGATGAAATGATGAACTGTGTGGCACAGTTACTTCACTGACTGATGAATGAAATGATGAACTGTGTGGCACAGTTACTTCACTGACTGATGAATGAAATGATGAACTGTGTGGCACAGGTCCCAGCTGGGCCAGCATCAACCTGGGGGCAGTGATTTGCATTGAGTGCTGTGGGGTGCACCGCAATGTGGGGACACACATATCACGGGTCAGGTCCCTCGACTTGGACGACTGGCCGTAAGTGTCTCTGGCCTGCCAGACAGTGTCTGTGTGTGTGTGTGTGTGTGTGTGTGTGTGTGTGCGCACTTGGGTCTTTGTGTGGGTGTGATTTCTTGTATGTGTGTGTGATTGGGGGTTGTGTGTTTGATTTGGTATTTTTGTGTGTATGGGTCTGTGTGAGTGTGTGTGTGTGTGTTGATCATTGATTTAACATGAAGGCGACATGTTGATGTGTATGCTCGGTGTGTTGTTCTTTCCCTAACCCACAAATTGAATGCTGACACGGGTTACGGGATGTTGAATGTGCATGTTTGATGCAGTGTGGGGTGGTTGTGGTTTGTAAAATGATGTGCAATGTGGGGTGGTTGTGGTGTGTTAGGTGCAGTGTGGGGTGGTTGTGGTATGTTATATGATGTACAGTGTGGGGTGGTTGTGATGTGTTATGTGATGTGCACTGTACGTTTGGTGTGGTATATTATATGATGTGCAATGTGGGGTGGTTGTGGTGTGTTTTATGATGTGTGCTCTAAGGTGGATGTGGTGTGTTATATGATGTGAGGTGGATGTGGTGTGTTATATGATATAAGGTGGATGTGGTGTGTTATATGATGTTCACTGTAAGGTGGAAGTGATGCGCTATATGATGTGTGCTGTAAGATGGATGTGGTTTGTTCTATGATGTGTGCTGTAAGGTGGATGTGGTGTGTTATATGATGTAAGGTGGATGTAGTGTGTTATATAATGTGCACCGTAAGGTGGAAGTGGTGTGCTATATGATGTGTGCTGTAAGATGGATGTGGTGTGTTATATGATGTGTGCTGTAAGGTGAATGTGGTGTGTTATATGATGTGTCATGTGGTGTGTTGTATGTATGTGGATGCGTCATGTGGGTGTGTTGTATGATGTGGATGTGTCATGTGGGTGTGTTGTATGATGTGGATGTGTCATGTGGGTGTGTTGTATGTGGATGTGTCATGTGGGTGTGGTGTGTTGTATGATGTGGATGTGTCATGTGGGTGTGTTGTATGATGTGGATGTGTCATGTGGGTGTGGTGTGTTGTATGATGTGGATGTGTCATGTTGATGTGGTGTGTTGTATGATGTGGATGTGTCATGTGGGTGTGGTGTATGATGTGGATGCATCATGTGGGTGTGCAGGGCGGAGGTGACCAAAGTGATGACGTCCATTGGTAACTACGTGGCCAACAGTGTGTGGGAGGCCAACACCAAAGGCCGCTCCAAACCCACTTCCTCCTCCAGCAGGTATCTTGATTTTGTGTGTGTGTGTGTGTGTCCGGGTGTGTTTGTGTGTGTGTGTGTGAGAGAATAGCTTTGTCCGTCAAAGCTGTGTATTGTCCATCATTGATATTACCATTTGGGCCAACATGGTGTATTGTGTGTGTCAAATCTTGTGTGTGGTATGTATCAAATTGTGTGTATGGTGTGTCAAACCATGTGTGTGGTGTGTGTCAAACCATGTGTGTGGTATGTGTCAAATTGTGTGTGTGGTGTGTTTCAAATTATGTATTTGGTGTGTGTCAAATCATGTGTGTGGTTTTTGTCAAATTGTGTTGTGTGTGGTGTATATCAAATTGTGTGTGTGGTGAAATTGTGTGTGTGGTGTGCATCAGATCATTTGTGTGGTTTGTATCAAATTGTGTGTGTGGTGTGTGTCAATGGTGTGAGTTGTGTGTGTCAAATGGTGTGTGGTGTATGCTAAATCATGTGTGTGGTGTGTGTTAAATCATGTGTGGTGTGTGCGGACAGTCAAGGCGTGGGTTGGTTCCTGAGGGGTGTGTACAATGTGGTGTTGCAGGGAGGAGAAGGAGAAGTGGATCAAGGCCAAGTACGAAGCTAAAGAGTTCCTGCCACCTCTGCCATATGTAGACATCCCTGTCAATCAGGTGACTGACCTCCTCCTCCTCCTCCTCCCTCATTCCTGCTGCCCATCCTGTCGTCCTGTCTCATTGTCTCTGTTCCTCTCTCTGTCCTCCTTCCTCCCTGTCTCTTCGTCCCTCTCCATCCCTCCCTCTCTCTCTCTCTCACTCAGACCCTCTCTCTCCCTCTCTTTCACTCTTCCCCTCTCCCCCTTCCCGAGGAACTGGGGCAAGGAGCAAGACAGAAGTTGAGCCTTGATATTTTTCAGGGAATTGTGCTTGGTCAGAATTGTCCTTGATCTTTCTTATTGTAATTGTTATTACCATCGTTCAAGAGTAACAACTGATCTTCAACTTAACCATCTCGGTTTGATATATTTTTTCAGACAATTTTTTGGTAACTTGTTGAAAAAATCTTCTTTCTAGGTTGCAGCTAGATTTTGTTCAGTGGACTTTACTTTTTACATGAGGCAGCTGGACCAAAGATATCAACATATTTTATTTATTTATTTATTTTAATGATGTAAATTATCATGACACCAAGATTTGGAGAACTGATTGTGTGTGTCCATGTCCACAGCAACTGATTGATGCCCTGGTGCGTGAAGACATTCGCAGTATCATCATCATTCTGGGCCATGCTTCACCTGACGATATCAACGCTCCTTATGGCAAGGATGATGGTCGCACAGCTCTGCACATAGCGGCAGCCTTGGGCAATGTTGTCTACGTTCAGCTGTTGTTATGGGTGAGTTGGGGGCTGTCATTGTTGTCTACATTCAGCTGTTGTTGTGGGTGAGTTGGGGGCTGTCATTGTTGTCTACATTCAGCTGTTGTTGTGGGTGAGTTGGGGGCTGTCATTGTTGTCTGTGTTCAGCTGTTGTTGTGGGTGAGTTGGGGGTTGTCATTGCTGTCTACATTCAGCTGTTGTTGTGGGTCTGTTGGGGGCTGTCATTGTTGTCTGTGTTCAGCTGTTGTTGTGGGTGAGTTGGGGGTTGTCATTGTTGTCTACATTCAGCTGTTGTTGTGGGTGAGTTCGGGGCTGTCATTGTTGTCTACGTTCAGCTGTTGTTGTGGATCTGTTGGGGGCTGTCATTGTTGTCTACGTTCAGCTGTTGTTGTGGGTCTGTTGGGGGTTGTCATTGTTGTCTACATTCAGCTGTTGTTGTGGGTGAGTTGGGGGTTGTCATTGTTGTCTACATTCAGCTGTTGTTGTGGGTCTGTTGGGGGCTGTCATTGTTGTCTGTGTTCAGCTGTTGTTGTGGGTGAGTTGGGGGTTGTCATTGTTGTCTACATTCAGCTGTTGTTGTGGGTGAGTTGGGGGCTGTCATTGTTGTCTACGTTCAGCTGTTGTTGTGGATCAGTTGGGGGCTGTCATTGTTGTCTACGTTCAGCTGTTGTTATGGGTGAGTTGGGGGCTGTCATTGTTGTCTACGTTCAGCTGTTGTCGTGGGTGAGTTGGGGGCTGTCATTGTTGTCTACATTCAGCTGTTGTTGTGGGTGAGTTGGGGGCTGTCATTGTTGTCTACGTTCAGCTGTTGTGGGTGAGTTGGGGGCTGTCATTGTTGTCTACGTTCAGCTGTTGTTGTGGGTGAGTTGGGGGCTGTCATTGTTGTCTACGTTCAGCTCTTGTTGTGGGTGAGTTGGGGGCTGTCATTGTTGTCTATGTTCAGCTGTTGTTGTGGGTGAGTTGGGGGCTGTCATTGTTGTCTACATTCAGCTGTTGTTGTGGGTGAGTTTGGGGCTGTCATTGTTGTCTACATTCAGCTGTTGTTGTGGGTCTGTTGGGGGCTGTCATTGTTGTCTACATTGGGGCTGCATTGTTGTCTACGTTCAGCTCTTGTTGTGGTGAGTTGGGGGCTGTCATTGTTGTCTATGTTCAGCTGTTGTTGTGGGTGAGTTGGGGGCTGTCATTGTTGTCTACATTCAGCTGTTGTTGTGGGTGAGTTGGGGGCTGTCATTGTTGTCTACATTCAGCTGTTGTTGTGGGTCTGTTGGGGGCTGTCATTGTTGTCTACATTCAGCTGTTGTTGTGGGTGAGTTGGGGGCTGTCATTGTTGTCTACGTTCAGCTGTTGTTGTGGGTCTGTTGGGGGCTGTCATTGTTGTCTACGTTCAGCTGTTGTTGTGGGTGAGTTGGGGGCTGTCATTGTTGTCTACATTCAGCTGTTGTTGTGAGTGAGTTGGGGGCTGTCGTTGTTGTCTATGTTCAGCTGTTGTTATGGGTGAGTTGGGGGCTGTCATTGTTGTCTACATTCAGCTGTTGTTGTGGGTCTGTTGGGGGCTGTCATTGTTGTCTATGTTCAGCTGTTGTTGTGGGTGAATTTGGGACTGTTAGTGTTGTTTATGTTCAGCTCATGATATGTGTGAGTTAGGGACTGTTCTGCCCACACACAGACAGGTTTCTATGGTCTGACACCATATGGAGGTGTACATGCTCTGTCTTACAAGCACTTGATAAGCACAAGGCCACATGTATACATGCAATTGCACACAGACAGACACGCGTGCGCATGCACACATGTGCACACACTCAATCACACATGTGAACCAAAGGCAAATATTTTATTAGTACTTTGTCTGTGTGTTGTCACATTACATTGTGTCATATTTGTCAGCATTGTGTCAGTGTGTTGTCACTTTATGTTTTGTCATATTTGTCAGTGCTGTGTCAGTGTGTTGTCACTTGACATTGTGTTACGTTTGTCAGTAATGTGTCAGTGTGTTGTCACTTTACATGTTGTCATATTTGTCAGTGCCGTGTCAGTGTGTTGTCACTTTGCATTGTGTCATGTTTGTCAGTACTGTGTCAGTGTGTTGTCACTTCACATGGTGTCATATTTGTCAGTGCTGTGTCAGTATATTGTGACTTGACATTGTGCCATGCTTGTCATTGCTGTGTCAGTGTGTTGTCATTTTACATGGTGTCATATTTGTCAGTACAGCGTCAGTGTGTTATCACTTTACATTGTGTCATATTAGTCATGGCTGTGTCGGTGTGTTCTGACTTGACATTTTGTCATGCTTGTCAGAACTGTGTCAGTGTGTTGTGACTTGACATTATGTCAGTGTTTGTCAGTACTGTGTCAGTGTGTTGTGACTTGACATTATGTCAGTGTTTGTCAGTACTGTGTCAGTGTGTTGTGACTTGACATTGTGATATGTTTGTCAGTACTGTGTCATTGTGTTTCACTTTACATTTTGATGTATTTACATTACTGTGTCAATGTGATGTTGCTTTACATTTTGCTGTGCTTACAGTACTGTATATTCACTTTACGTTATACTGTGTTGGTCAGTACTTTGTCAGTGTGTAGTCACATTACACTACGCTGTGTTTTCAGTACTGTGCCAATGTCAAGGTGGTGGACCACGAAGGCCGCAATGCACTGTGGTATGCTCGGAGTTCGGAGTCGCTGGCGTGCACAGAACTTCTGGCCACTGCCGGCTGTCCAGACACCACGTTACCACGGCGACGCGGCAGCCTTCAGCCGACCAAGAACGATGTGTTTGACAAACTGCCTGCCAGTGTCATCTAGACACATGTTTTACCTGTGTGTGTGAGTGTGTGTGTTTACGAGTGTGTAAGCATTTCGCCTGCATGCTGCTTGTAATGTGGACGGAGGGAGAGTGTTTTCAGTGCCGCGAGGTTGTGTTACCTGTTAACGTTGGTGTGGAGCTGAAAGGGAGAGGAACAGTACAGAGGACTTTACAAAAGCTGCTGCACTGCGAAACGCTGGCTTTCTTTGTTGCGTGGGTATTGCGACTGGGCTGTTATAAATCTCATGACGATAAACAGAGGTTGTGTGCTGCAGGACTGCGTTGACCTCTGTGGGAAAACAAAAATCTCAACTGTTGCAGGGGTGAACGCCACTTGTTGGATAGTGGAGGGAATCTCTTCTTATAGACGATGACGCTGAAAATGGTTTTTGAAGATTGGAGCGTGCTGAAGTGTATAGAAGCTGATTTAAAAAAGAGATATATATAACGTTTGTGAAAGTGGAGGGTGCCTGTTATAGTATGTTGATTTTTTTTTTTTTTTTTTATGTCACAGTTCCACCCCATTATGGAGGGAGGATGATTAGCCTGTTACAGAAGTTTCGTGTTTGCTCTGTCTCTCTCTCTCTCTCTCTCTCTCTCCCCATTTCTTTATTTCCCCTTTCTCTGCCTGCCTGTTAGTCTCTCAATATGTTTATCTGCCTATCCTCTCTTTCTCATGATGTTTTGGGTTTATCTGAAGAATTTGAGAGAGAGAGAAATCTTATGAACAGGCAGTGTGTGTCCTTAAGGTGAGATGCAACTTTATTGTCTGTAAATTCACAGATATTTGTCTTTTGGCTCAAGTACCTGTAGCATTAAACATATAAAATGCAGTCACTTTCAGAATATTATAAATCAGTAAAATATGTATCAAAATAACTTGATTACTAAAAATCGAAGAAAAATGCATATCATTTCGACTGAAAAATAAAAAAAGCAAACATTTGTTTCTTGTAACACATAAACTCCTCTACTCACATACATGTATTCACATCTGGTCACCCCACCTAACACCCCTCTCCCTCACACATACACCTGTCAGCACACACTGGTAACAACAGCATGCCAGCCATGCTACATATCATGATGAAGGTGTCAGGTTCAAAACCTCATGGGAACTCTACAGCTCAGTAAGATACAGTATAGGACGAAACAAGACAACTTTGTGGTCTGTGAACTCACATTTTCCATTCTCTCTAGTACACAGTTCAGTGACTTTCGACCATTGGTTGTTTTTTTTTCTTTCTTTCATTTTTATATTATTTTATTAGGGTTGGAAAGGGTTTGCACCTGACCAAGCAGGAAGCTGAGGAAAGACACCACGCAGGGTTATGGTGTAGCTCATTTCAGGACGTTGTTCCAGTGGAACGCGTGACAAAGTGGGAGGAGGTTCTGATTGGACGCTTTTCCTTCTCTGACATTCTTCTTGGTGCCAAAGCTTCCGTGATAAAAGAAGGAATGTTTATATGGCTTGACTTGTATTTTTTTCCTTTCTTTTTCTTTTTGTGTGCGTGTGTTTATTCTGTGTGTGTGAGTGAGAGTGTGTGTTGGTAAACATACGTATTTGTCTCCTGTTTTTTGGGGGGGTTTCTTCTTCTTTTTTTATTGTATCATAATTTGGTGTGTTCTGACATAGAATTGATTGTTGATATGTATTTAACTTAACTGGGGAAAAAATCAAGAGAAAGCTCTGCTATGCAGTGTTGTAGGCACATTGTTCGTCTGCTGTTTTATATGTTGACAGTTATTTTGTTGAGAAATCAGGGTCCCGTTTTGCCGGAGTGTGTGTGCTGGTGCATGTGTGCGTGTGTGTGTGTGTGTGACTGTGCCTGAGCTTGTATGCACGTGTGCAAGGGCATGTAGTTATGTGTTGTTTGCTGTGTTTTCACATAGAGTTAAAAGATCATTACAGTGTGTGTGTGTGTGTGTGTGAAGTATGGAAGGGTTTTGAACAACTTTGTGTTGCAGAACTGAAAGGTACAAAGCTGAGCAAGAAACTTTGGGTGTTTATTTCACTTTTTTTTTCTTTTTTTTTTCCAAACCTAAAGAAAAGAAAGAATGTGTGTATGTTACTCTCTCCTTGTGATAAAGGCCACTGTCTCTGACACTGAGCTGTTAGTCAAGTCTGCCGTTAACACTACTACTATTGCTACTACACTTTTCAGGTCTGTTGTTTTTCTGCATATGTGTTGTTTTTGTGATGTTTCATGTGGGAATACTCAGACCAAGGAGCTCTATTTGTGTGTTGTAGATGATTGGAGTATTGGTCGGACTTTGTCACACTGTGCTTGGAAACTAGTTATGCATAATAGACGAGTTGTGTTCATTTTGCCTTAAATCTGGAAGAAAAAAACCCGATGTCTTTAGATGACCCTGCTTCATTTTGTTGCCTGGCTTTTCAAATGTTTTCACCTCTTTCTTCCTCTGTCCCCCTCTCTCTCTTTTTTCCTTGCAGACTATGCATTGTAATCTGTTTACCTTTGCTAGTGGGTGGAATGCGTTTTTGTTGCCCCCTCTGCCTGAGCTTTGTGGCTGATGTGCTTTTCTGTTGACAGTGTTGTTGACTGGGATTCAGTAGTCTGTTGACATTGATATTGGCTGTCAAGTGTTAATCTTGTAAGCAGTCGGTGACAATCGGATGAATACAATAACAGCTTCACATCATAAAAGGAATGTTAATAAAAAAAATTTTTAAAACATATTAATTTCAGTTCAGATCTACTTTAGACTGTTGTTGAGATTAAAATTATAGGCTTATTCATGTTAGATGGCTGCAGCATAAAAAGCAGTATCATATTGGCAGCACGTTTTGGCTTCAGCAGTGCTGTTTCTTAGTTCAGAACATGATCTGGTTTTTGTTAGCGCAAGACAGAGTAAAGCTGAACAGATGCATACAATGCACAGAAGAGATGTGCAGGGTTGTCAGAAATGTGTTTCTTCTGTTCTTTGGAGCATGACTTTGGTGTTCTGTCTGATCATTGTGGAAATGTATCTTTTGGGCAAGAGGAAAGCAGGGATCACACCACAGTAACATGCATTCAGCTTGCATGGTTCATGGGGTGACAGCTGAAGGGAAGATAGGTGCCAGCTGGATTTTGAGTTGTGGTTACATGTTTTTGACTCCAATAAGGTGCAGAGATTGAATCCTGGCAATGCCCAGTGCTGGGTGAAAGGTCAACATTCTTCTTGTCTGCCAACATGTGCAGAGCATCTGGTACCCAAACCCCTGTGTGTGCAAGAATGCAGAAAATCAGAATATGTGTTTCAGATATCAGATATCTTTTAACGAATGTTAGGGTCAGTTTGTTGGGACTCAGTAACAAAAAAGCCTGGTTTTTCCCTCCGTCCATCCGTCCTTCCTTTCATCCTGTCTTCAAGAACCAGTGGGGATGATAAAACAGATGACAGAGCAACTGATGAATTCACAGAGCACTTGTAAATACTCCAGACATGTTTTCCAACAGTAAAAGATGGTGATTCAGACAAACAGCAGAGCTAGCTGACAGGATTCTGACAGAAGAAGCTGACTGATCGGGGCTTTCTGGCAGCGCAAGTTCAACTGAAAGTTTCAGGAAGGCAGAAACTCTCATCTGTTTTCTCTGTTATTGCACCAGAAACACAGCATCAGACCGGAAGGGGGGGTACAGACTGCTGTTGTTGCAGGTGTGAAACATGTTAGCCACAGCCGGTTCTTTCCACTTGACTTGTTTCTTTACAGGCTCCACGTTTCTCACTTCTTGGACATGACGGGGTGACAAGACGAAATCTTGGTCCTGGGTTTTGTCTGAAAGTCCTGTTGCATGGTACTGAAGACAGCCCACTGCAGCATTGTGGATTGGAAATGTTGACTCTGGATAAAAATGGCAAAACATTTTTTTTCTTCGTGGTCAGGTGGCAGCATGAAAGAACTTAGTGAAACCATTTTGAAATATTTTTTTGAGTATGATCAAATTCACATGTGTGAAGGTGTTTTTAAGGCAAACATAACGTGTGTGTGTTTTTGTAGGGTTTTTTTTTTGTTGTTGTTGTTCATTGCTTTATCATTGAATGACATGAGAGAGTTGGTTTGTTTTGTTTGGTTTATTGTTGGTTGTTTTTGGTTTTTTTTGTTTGTTTTTGTTTTTTTTTGTAATGGAATGTGTGTCGATAAGGTCATGGGTTTTTTATGACTGCAGTCCTGTTGAAAGTGTACATAGTGAATGATTCTGAGATAAGGTCACATGATGCACTGGTTCAGTTCCTTAGCATGGTCACACATCACATGATGCACTGGTTCAGTTCCTTAGCATGGTCACACACCACATGATGCACTGGTTCAGTTCCTTAGCATGGTCACACATCGCATGATGCACTGGTTCAGCTCCTTAGCATGGTCACACATCACATGATGCACTGGTTCAGTTCCTTAGCATGGTCACACATTGCATGATGCACTGGTTCAGTTCCTTAGCATGGTCACACATCACATGATGCACTGGTTCAGTTCCTTAGCATGGTCACACATCGCATGATGCTGATGCACTGGTTCAGCTCCTTAGCATGGTCACACATCGCATGATGCACTGGTTCAGCTCCTTAGCATGGTCACACATCACATGATGCACTGGTTCAGTTCCTTAGCATGGTCACACATCGCATGATGCACTGGTTCAGCTCCTTAGCATGGTCACACATCACATGATGCACTGGTTCAGCTCCTTAGCATGGTCACACACCACATGATGCACTGGTTCAGTTCCTTAGCATGGTCACACATCACATGATGCACTGGTTCAGTTCCTTAGCATGGTCACACATCACATGATGCACTGGTTCAGTTCCTTAGCATGGTCACACATCACATGATGCACTGGTTCAGCTCCTTAGCATGGTCACACATCACATGATGCACTGGTTCAGTTCCTTAGCATGGTCACATGATGCACTGGTTCAGCTCCTTAGCATGGTCACACATCACATGATGCACTGGTTCAGCTCCTTAGCATGGTCACACATCACATGATGCACTGGTTCAGTTCCTTAGCATGGTCACACACCACATGATGCACTGGTTCAGCTCCTTAGCATGGTCACACAATGTACTGTAACCTCATTACCTTTCAGGGCATGCAAGTTTGTGTCTTGATCTTTGCCATTCAAAAATTTAACTTTTTTTTTTTCTTAACCTGTAGAATCCATCATAGCTCATTACTGTGTTAAACTTTCTGTCTTCTTTTTACTGTGTTCAGGAGGAATGAATGTTATGGTTTACATCATGGATTCCAACACTTCCAAGAGAAATGTCAGAGAAACCTTAAGATGCAGAGAGTTCATTTTACAGAATGGGTTAGGGGGTGTGGTGGGAGGGTGGCAAGGAGGTTTGGCGGGAGGCTGCTCCCAAATTTTGGTGATGTGCTCTCTCTGGGGAGAGCAGCTCAGATTTCACACAGAGAAACTTGTGTAGCTTAAGATTGATACATCCCAGTGCAAGACAGTGCCATCCAGACGGGTCAAAGCAAATGTATCAAATATACTGCATGCAGCCCCTTTATATCGGCCAAGCACACACTTGCATCATGTGACATTTGTGTCTGGATATACAGAGCAATATTTATTCAAGGGGTGTGGGGGGAGTATAGAGAGAAACAGAAAGCTCACAGTAGCAGTAAGCTGCAGCAGATTCTGCTGCATGTAGAGTAAAAATGTTCTTGCTCATTACCTTTCCCATGATGCACATAGCTGACTTTAGGGCCATGTTTAGAGTGTACCTTGCGTCACAAAGGATCATGCGCTTCCTTCCGTTCAGATGGCTGTGAGAAAGACAGCTGACCTTGAGGTACAGCCTGACTTGCTGGTTGTTTTTGTCTCCAGGTTTGCCGCAATTGTTGGTTCCTTGCACTTCCAGAAGCAATTTTTTTTCAGTTGATGTTGATTGTGAGCAGGTTTGGAATGTCTTATTTTTTGTTCCCTGGAGAAGATCTGGTTTCTGTTGAAGATTGATGGTGAGATTTGATTTGAAATGCTTTGTCCCTCATCCCCCACCCCCACTTGGCTTTTGTTGGGCTGTAGTTTTTGCATCTGTATGGTTGTCATGTCATTTTAATTACACATACTTAATCATTTCAGATGGGTACAAGAGAAGACAGTTGGTTAGAAGGAAAGATTGGGTCTGTATGGAAAACACTGATTCATGATGTGTTACAAGGCAAGATTGGGTCTGTATGGAAGACACTGATTCATGATGTGTTACAAGGCAAGATTGGGTCTGTATGGAAGACACTGATTCATGATGGGTTACAAGGCAAGATTGGGTCTGTATGGAAGACACTGATTCATGATGTATTACAAGCAAGATTGGGTCTGTATGGAAGACACTGATTCATGATGGGTTACAAAGCAAGATTGGGTCTGTATGGAAGACACTGATTTATGATGTATTACAAGGCAAGATTGGGTCTGTATGGAAGACACTGATTCATGATGGGTTACAAAGCAAGATTGGGTCTGTATGGAAGACACTGATTCATGATGTATTACAAGGCAAGATTGGGTCTGTATGGAAGACACTGATTCATGATGGGTTACAAAGCAAGATTGGGTCTGTATGGAAGACACTGATTCATGATGTATTACAAGGCAAGATTGGGTCTGTATGGAAGACACTGATTCATGATGGGTTACAAAGCAAGATTGGGTCTGTATGGAAGACACTGATTCATGATGGGTTACAAAGCAAGATTGGGCTGTGTGATACACTGATTCATGATGGTTTATAAGGCAAGATTGGATCTGTATGGAAGACACTGAAATAAGATGGAATACAAGGCAAGATTGGATCTGTATGGAAGACACTGAAATAGATAGAATAAGAGGCAAGATTGGGTCTGTATAGGAGACACTGATTTAAGATTGGTCACAAGGCAAGATTAGGCTGTATGGAGGACGCTGATTCAGTATTGGTTACAATGGAAGATTGAGTCTGCATGGCAGACACTGATTCACGATTGGTCATGAGAGCATTGGTTTTTGTATAATTTGTGTGGTCAGCATGGTCCAAAAAGGATTGGTCACAATAGAGGATTAATTTTTGTATCAGTGTAACCAGCACGTTCCAGAATGTTGTAGACTGTAGTGTTTATGATGCACAAGGACTGAAAAATCACTGGTGTGTTCGTGTTGAGACCATCAGTACATAGAACATATCATTCAGAGTACAAGCACTATTGTGTTCATGTTGAGCCCAGTACATAGAACACATCATTCAAAGTACACGATACTGGTCCACATTGGCAGGACTCCTGAACATGTGGAGAGAAAATAAGATGCAGACAGAACTGACTGTACCACTAGCAAAACACTGGCCAGCAGACCGCAGCATCCGGTAATGTTTAGAACTCAGAGTGGTCAATGATAACTGTTATTCATATATAACATATATATAACATTCCTACCCCCTCTACAATTCACCTTTGACCGGGGGAGGAGGGTAATCATTGTGTTACAAACTTCATTGTGTCGAAAGGTACAGTTGCCTTTGTGATCACAAAAGCTGATTGTTAGCACCACAACGAGAGGTGTGCTCAACTAGTTGCACATGAAAACCCTGTATTGTATGCTTAGGTCCTTGTGGCATCAGTGTAGATGTTGAAAATTAGAATAGGGTGATGTGTTTTTGTCTGTCGGATGGCTTGTTTGGATATTCAGCAGTCTGGCTGTCATGGAAAGACGGGGGGTTTTGTGTGTGTGTGGAAAATGGTAGTGTTGGTAGCAGCATTGTAGATCCTGCAGTTGGCTGTGTGCGTAGCTTGATTAGATAGTTAGATACACTGTTTAGTTCGATTGACTTTGTTGAGTTGCTTAGTTTAATGTTTAGTTGGTTTGGGTTTAGCCTCTTTGTCTACATTGTGTGGAAACCTGTATTTAGAGTTCATTAGCATTTCCTTCTCCAAATCACATGTTGTGTAAAGCTGTTGCATGTGATTAGTGGATGAACCTTTGTCCCTTTTCTTTTTGATTGTTCATGTGCAGATCCGTTGACAGTAATTGTGAGATATAAAAAAGATGACGTGTCATAAACATGTATTGCCATATTGTTTTCTTCCTTTGCAAAAGTCTTGCCAGGTTGTGTGGGCATTAGCATAGTGGCCAAAAGAGACAACTATGTCAGGATGAATAGCTCAGGATTCTGGATTCTCACATCATGTCTGCAGTCAGACTGGACTTTCATTGTTGTTGTTTAGTCAACAGAGTGAACTTTCAACATGGTAATAAACTGTTTTCAGTTTCTGTTCAGAGCTGCTAATCTTTACAGTTCATAGTTCTTTTACTATCAGCTGGTGGACTATTTGGTGGTGGTTTTGCTTTCTGTTTGAATGAGTCATTGTGTGTATCAGTGTTTATGTGTGAGGAGATAGGAGAGCCAGAGGCCAGCAGACCGGCACAGATCATGGCGTGAGGGTCACGTGGCCCAACTCCAACTGAAACATCATGTAACAAGGGAAATTCCCTCTAAATTAATAACCCATGAAAAAAAAACGTTTTTCGGTTACCATCATCTTTAATATGTGCAATGTGAAGTTTGATGCACAATAGAAACTTGAAATACAGTTGTTGTTGTTTTTTAAATTAAAAGTTGAATGTGGGTTTCGGGATAGCAGCTCAAAAAAAAAAAAAAAAAAAAAAAATCACAATTAGTTGTTCTGTAAGGACAGTTGAAATGCTAGCTGGCATGAAGCCTTTTGTGTGTGTTTGCACTTGTTGAATTTCTGTTCCTTTGTATAGACAATAAACCAGTCTTGAGTCTAAAAAAATGAATTTTGCTAATGACTCTGTGTTTGTTAAACACTCTGAGTTTAAACTCTCATTGTAGATAGGTGCTTCATAAGTATCAATAATGATAATAATAATAATGATAACAATAATGATTTTCCACTCTTCCTCCATTCTGCAGCTTTTCTCTCCATCTTCTGATGGGATCACATGTAAACAGAAACTTGCTTGGTGTACATTGTGAATGTGTGTGTTGGGGGGGTAGGGGGGGGGGGGCGTCTCCTGAGTTAAAGAATTGTTCATTGTTACAAGGCAGCACTGTGGTTGGTGGTTTGTCTGTTGGGTTTTGTGGTGTTGAGAACCTTGACCACTGACGTAATTTGTGATTGATCATCTCCCCTGGTTCTCTTTCCCTTCTGTCTGTGTGGTTTTCTTTGGTTTGTTTTCTGTGCTTTCTGTTGAGTGTCACCCTGCATGCTTCGTTCAGCTTCTGGCTCTGCTGGTGAGGAGAAACGCAGACAGCAGTACTTGCATATGTAGTTTACCCCCTTTCTTTTTTCACTGTCACCTGGCTTTAATTGCTATATGCCCCATGCCTGTAAATAGTTTGTGTGCAAGACAGAGAGAGAGAGAGGCAGGAGAGTTTGAACGTTCGTGTGAAAGAAGTTGTCAGTGAACAAAGCATCATCAAAGAGAAATTTTCATCAGAAAAGAGAACATTTCCTCCTCTGTTTTTGAGACTACTGTGCAAAATGTGCACTGTCTTCGTTGTTACGGGACAAGAGGGCAGGATTTTTTTTTTTTTTTTTTTTTTTTCACCATGGAATCTTCCTGTCTCTGTTTCTCCCCCCGTGATTATCAGTAGATCTCTCTTACATGAAACTATGGATGACCTGTTCTCTCCCACGCCATGTTGACATGCATGTTGTTGAACAGTGTTTGTACAGTGCACTTTACAGGTTTTGCCCCGGCCAGGGATGGAGGTGGCTTGTTAACGTTACTTCTGCCTGTTGCTCTGTTGATCTGGCGGGTGTTCAAAGTCATCGCTGCTCTGTCTGTGTACACATCTTGGCTACCTTGCGTGAAAAGCTTCACCCTTTTTCTGTTTGTTTGTTTTTTAATTTCTTTGTGTGTGTGTGAATAGTGTATGACTTATGCATTTTGTTTGAGGTATTCAGATTTCATGTTCTTGCATTTGAAGAAGTGTACTTGTGTTGTTCTTGTGTGTGCACAAGTTATAACAACAGTGTGCACCAGAGGGGGGGCGGGGGGCCAGGGGATGTGTGAGTACGTTAGTGAAAAGATTTTAATGTTTTGCTTTATCTTGAAATGTCTTTTTTCTATGTTGATATGCTTGATTGTAACTGTAATTTTCCCTGATTTTCTTTCCCCTTTTTTTCTTCTTTTTTTCATATTTTTAAATAGGTTCTGTGGAATTGATATTTTCAGTGTTTCAGCCCTGTATGGTTGCCTGAGCTATTAGCAAATTTTTTTTTTTTTTTTTTTTTTTTTTTTTTTTTTTTTTGAGGGGCGATTTTCTGTGAAACATTGAAAAGTTTTCCCTATGACAGATGCAAGACAGTGAGACTGCATGCTCATTGTGGTTTGTGTGCACATGGATGAAACATCCTCATTTGGTGTGTGTATGGCATTGATAGTTCCTTTTCTGCCTGAGAACTGAAGTGAGTCATTTAACCCCATGTCTACCAAACGTTGATGAAATGAGATTAATGTGACATGAGTTTGAAAGGCGGTTCCTACTTACCGTGTACTTACCAGTGGTGTAACTGATTTTACTGAGCAAAAGTAATGCTTCCCCAAGAGGAAGACGTTGAGGTAAAGAGTGATGACTGACCTGACCGGCAGAGCTCTCTTATCTCAGTGAGGTGACAGTGCTTCATGGATAAGCATTCTCATCAGCAGCAGTAAAGGGGTGAAGCAAGTCATTTGAATCTTCACAGTTCTCAGAAAGCTAGGTTCAGAACAGTTCCCACTGTTGACATGGCTTGAAGCAACCGTTGGCTTGAGATTTCATCTGTTATGTATAATTGGATGTTGTTTGGTTTGGTTTTGTTTCTTTATTTTTATAAAAAGACAGTAAAAGAGGAGTGCTTGTTTGACATGCGATGACAGAATAGTGTGTCGAGTGTCTGAAAATGCGTTAAAAAAATGCAGGCATTGAAAATGGTGTCAGGAGTCTGAACGTGTGTTTATGCTGTGCGTATTTGTTTGTGTGAGTGATGAACTGGTTTGTCACAAAATGTATATGCTTTGCTAGTCAGTGTGTGCGCTTTCAGTGTCTTCATTTCCAGATCATTTCATGTTTTCTGTGGTTTTGTATGAAGCTGTAAGTTTGGTGTGTATTCTTGATAGGAAAGATTTGCATTAACTGGTATGTAAACGGAAGGACATAAAGCTCCCTATCATGTTTCTGTTCTGAGCGAATGGCTTGGTTAAGCAGCAGATGTGTACATCTCTCAGAGTGATTGTGTTCTTATATATTTATATTTTTTTTATCATCAGAGTAGTAACAGGGTGGCTGTATATATGTTTAAACTATTTATTTATAGCATCCCTGGATACCATTATTTGCTGGCGTATGAGTTTTGTATAGTTGTGTAGCTTCAGTTGTGCCAGGCCAAACGTGTAGTTGGCTGGTTACTTCTTAACCTGTGTAATGCATTGTGTTGAATTGTAATAACAAGATACAGGTGTTACCCTTACAGCATCTCTAGAATCCATCATTTCATTTTTATTTTCCTGAAAGGCTCAGCTGCAGCACCATTTGTCTTTATTCAGGTCAAACACTGAAAAAGGTGTTTTAAAGATCCCTCAGCCTTATTTTCTGCTTTTGTGGTGCTCCAGATTTTTTGGTTTTATTTGTTTGTCATTGTCTGGAAATATATCACTTGCAAAAAAGTGGTCATTGGATGGATTGTTTCCTCTGTTGGCCTTTCAGGTAGCTTGAAATATATGTTGGTACAGCTGACACCAATGACCACCACCACCATTGAGCCTCCTACCCTCCACATAAACAGAGTTGATGGGTGATTATTACATTCCTCTATCTTCACCTTATAATCAAAAGACCGCAGTAGAATCACCCCCATGTTATGCAAGACCACTGGTCAGACCAGTCAGAAAGAAGCTCACCATGGCCAAAGTTAGTTAATCAGGGAAATATAGAGTAAGTAAGTGTGTTGAGGTGGGCGTGGATCTTTTTTATATATATATATATATATTTTTTTTTTATAGTGTTTTGTTTTCAAAGGGTGAGAGGGATAGTCTTTCACTGCATGTGTCCATTTCTTACTAGAGCATTTTTGACTC
The DNA here is from genome assembly GCF_041734735.1 of Babylonia areolata. Lineage (NCBI taxonomy): Eukaryota > Metazoa > Mollusca > Gastropoda > Neogastropoda > Buccinidae > Babylonia > Babylonia areolata. The sequence goes on from NC_134890.1 coordinate 4,666,457, forward strand.
ACGGAAAAATTAAAAAAAAGAGAGAAACAAGAAGATTCTAAAAAAGGAAAGATCAAAATCTGATCATTAATTTTAGATTGCAGCCATGCATTAATGGTATTGCAATGATTTATTATAATTTTATGGACCAACCAAGTCTGTACTTTTATTCTAGTACTTTTATTCTGTCTTGCTCCAGTTGCATGGCATTGCCCGCATCAGTCATGGTTTATGCAGATGGGCTGCATAAATACTAAGTCAAAGTATACCCTAGCAATGGGAAAAAACTGGCAATGAGAAAACACTTGACCATTTGGCATGAAAAGACTGGCCATTTAGCTATGGTATAACACTGGCCTTATAGTTGTGAGAAACGATTGACCATGATAAAAGACAGATTATTTGAGTCGTGAGAATGGACTGGCCACAGAAACTGGCTGTTGAGCTAAGTGGCACAAAATAAATGGACATGGAAGTGTTAGCGTTGAAGGATTTCCTTAGTGATCCAGTGGTCATTCAAGTCCTGATGTCCTGAGTCATGCAAAGTTTTTACCATTTTCTTTCCCTTTAAATTTTTTTTTTATGAGCAGTGATGTGTTGCAATTGGATATTTATGCTTGAACCAGAAAAACGAACAAAAAAAATCATACTAATTGAAGAATAGCAATATATCCTTTATTGAACATATATAGACATTTTACCTGTTTAACCCCCAGATGTAGAGATTCACTGTGTAGGTGAATGAATAATCAATCAATGTACTGATTTGTATGTCTGTCAGAATGTAGAAAGAAATATGCTCAGCAAATTTATAGGTGTTTCATATGCACGCTGCTCATGTGTACATGGACACAAGCACACACACAAATGCAAAGCGGAAATACCTGTACTCGGTCCGAGGGTGTTGTAGATAAATCAGAACTTGGTGCAGTGTTAAAGGGTGCCCAAGAAGACAGTATTGTGGTCTCTTGTAATCAAAAACCTTTTTTTTGTGTTGTATGATGAAGGTAGGTGATCGGCCCACAAGGATTATCTTTTTTCTTCTCTTTCTGTTGTTAAATTGCTCATCTTCCAGGGTCTTAGTGGTAGATTGAGTAAGACGCTTATCTGCCAATGCAGTGTTCATGAAGGTCTTTGTTCAGGTCCCAATTTCGCCCTTTCTCCCAACTTTGACTTGTAAAACAGAGTGTGTAGTTACTCGGATGAGATGATAAACTGAGGTCTTGTGTTCAGCATGCATCTGGCACACTGAAAAAGAACCCATGGCGGCATGAGTGTTGTGTGGCAAAATAAATCCACTCTGATACAAATGCTAGTGCATGCACTCAAGGCCTGAATGATCATGTCAGGTTTTGGTGCTGGTCAGGCATCTGCTTAGCAGATGTGATGTAGCATATATGGATTTGTTGGAACGCAGTGACACATCCTTGAGGAATTGAAACTGCTCATCTCATAATTCGGGTTTAAAGCTAGGTTGTCTGGTGATGTATTGATTTTTGCTGTCATTTGAAGAAATATTAAAAAATTAAAAGAACTGGTAGGGGAGAGAAACTCTTAGATCATTATTACATGTGTTGGCTTTTTGTAAGTGTGCACATTTTATTTCATTTTAATTTTGCTGAGATTGGTTGAGCTTACATGTGGGTGTTGCCTTTTTTTTTTTTTTTCTTTTTTTTTTTTTGCTACGCTTCTGTCACCCCCAATACACAAGAACTGAAGATATCTAAAGGTTTTCACTTTTAATTCTTGGGAAGGGATGAGGCTGAGGGTTGTTTCAGATGGATGGATGTCTTCTTGAGCAGTGATGTGTACAGGTGTCGCAGCTGAGCAGGGAGGGGGATGAGACAAGAGAGAAATACTGCTCTAGATGTGTGTGTGTGTGTGCGTGCACGTGTGTTTGTGTGTATGTGTGCATGCACATTTGAGTGCCTGTATGAGGAGAGAGAGAGAGAGAGACTGGACCTCTGAGGGATGCCTGACAAGTGATGTTACTGTTACACACTCATCCATAATTTCAGTGCAATCGATTTGACTAGCTCAAATCAACCCTACTTTGATTTTCATCATCATTTTACCTCCTTGTACAAAGTCATTGAATTCAAGCCATCATATCATTATCGTCATCATCATCATCATCATCATCAGAGCATTGTCATTGCCAAGAATATCAGAAATATAATATTGCAAGGCTCATTTCTGTTGTTAACTGGGTCACATTTATCCATTACTGTACAAATGTGTGCTTCACCATTTTTATGAATTTCCCTCTCTCTTTTTTATTTAAAAAGAATAAGGCAGTAAGCATATTTTCTTTGTAGTGGTTTTAATTTAAAACCTTTTAGTTGATGATAATAATGATAATATTATTATTTCTTTTAAAATAATTAAAAGGAACTAGTATTATTCCTAACATTCTTTTTATATATAAATATAATCATTTTTCAGTCATTTATTTCCCCATGGAACTTGTTCTCAGCAAAAAAATAAAATCATAACTCCCGAGTCCCAAGAATCCATTGTTACTGCAGATACCAGAAAGTGTTAATGTTTGTGACCACATGCCCACCATGTTTGATTGTCATCTGACCTGTTTCTGCGCGTAGTGTCTTGTTGCATGTCACAGTTACTGGTTCAATAAAACGACAAAACAGTGACAGTTCAGCTTTCTTGTTCTGTGTCTGTGGGTGAGAAAGTGGGGGCTGGACTGTACGGGAGTATGAGTGTGTTGGGGAGTTGAAATTTGATGACTTTTTTCTACAAAGAGGTCAGCACAATTTACATCACACACACACACACACACACACACCAATACACCAATATGTTGATGTATACATGTGTGTACATATACAAGCGTGTGTCACACACACTGATATATACACATGCATCACACACACACTCACCAATATATACATTTGATAATAACAATAACAATTATGATAAACACTTATTCAGCACTTTCTCAAACAGAGCTTAAAGCATTGTACATGTAAAGAAAAAAGAGCAAACTCATTAACTACTAATAATGAAATAATTAGATAACCAGTTGGCACAAACTTCAAACAGACATGACACAACTGACCCAACTCGCTTGCTTTCACACACACTCACACACAAACATTGCATTTGTGGGTCACAATTTTGAACTGTGGTGGGCAAAGATGTCAGTACTGCTTAAACATTTAGGTCTTAGAGAAGATTTGAAAGAGGCTGCAGAAGTGGAATGACTATGACCAAGGATAGGCACTATGTAAGTATCCGTATCATCATCATCATTGTCAGTGCATGATGAGAAGCAGATTGAATTGAGTTTGGTTAAAAATCTGGGACTGATTGAGAGCCAGTGCAAAGATTCCAGAAGGGGTGTGGTATTTTCACATTTGGGGAATTTCAGAATCAGCTTCACTGCATTGTTCTGAACCTTTTGGGGCTCATGAAGCAGGTGACTTGGAGTGTCAGTGAGGAGGGCATTGTTATATGATGGAATCTGGAGAAAACTTGATAGCAGACAAGAGTTATTGCATCTATGGACAAATGGTGATGAATGGTCCGTATTGTCCTGACTTGTAGGTATGCTGTCCTGAAATCATTTCAGATATGCTCGTTGAAAGATAGTGTATGATAAAATAAGATTTTTTTTATTAAAAAAAAAAAAAAAAATTAAAAAAAAAATATATATATATATATATATATATATCCATGTGTCACACACTGTCTTTGATATATACTCATGAGTCACACACACACACACACGCATGCATGCCCATGTAATGCATATGCACATCCACTCTCTCCAAGGTATGATGGCAGCTCCACTCAAAATATTTACACAAAATCATTTGTCAGTTTTAATCTGCCAAATAAAAATCTCAAACAAATTTGATATTCTTATCTGCTCTATACCTTCTTGACCGCAAGATGGTCGAATGACGTAAATGTATTTTTCTTAAGTCATTCATTAAGAGAAATTAGCAGAGTCTACCCACTGATTTACAGTGCTGAGAAATGTCAAGCAAAAAATGTCACCTTCCCATTATTTTATCCCACATCATTACCCAGAAAACGATCTCCAAGCAAAGCTGTTATTTAATATTAATCGATTTTTTGTTGTTGGGGTCACTGTTTTGATTTTTTATTCCAAAACGTTTTCCCAAGCCTCTCAAAAAGAGAGCAAGGATATCAGCCGCAATCTGAAAATCAGTTGTTAATAAAAAAAAAAAAAACTAAACAAACAAACAAACCATATACATATAGTAAGGACAGCTCAATGTTGCAACATTGGTGAGGCCTATATTCTGTGATCCAGTACTCATAGCTTAGCGTTAGTTCATTTACATTTTATTTTAATGTTTGTACATATTGAACAGTGAATTTCCATACCTAGGTATAGACAATAATTTGTACATGTTAAACAGTGAATTTCCGTACTAGGTAAAGACAATAAACCAGTCATGAGTCTCTTGGAATGAGAGGAGAATGTATTTGTGTGCCCATTTCAGCGTCCTTTTGACATGACCACACAAATCAAACCACTTTTATTGTATACCAAACATCGTATTTCATCTGTGGGTTACGGACTCGTTCGGGCCTTCTTCTTCTTCTTCTTGTGTGTTTGTGGGCTGCAACTCCCACGTTCACTCGTATATACGCGAGTGGGTTTTTGGGCCAAACTGAGAATTTTTTTTTAAATGAATGTTTTTCTATACAAGTCAACATCTTAACTCATCAGAGAATTGATAATGGCCAGCTACATAATTGTGTGTTTCAGTGGACAATGATCGAACAAGAATCGTATTTGTAACGTGTGGTGTGTGTCTAGGGGGCACAGGGTTGGCATTTCCACAATGGTATGTGGCTCCCCTCCTTCCCACTTTACCAACCCTCTTTATAAATCTTTTTTCTTTTTTCTTCTTTTTTAAACGTACATTACCGTATATGAAAAATGAACAAATGTAGGAACAATCCCGCCCCTCACTCTCTCTCTCTCTCTCTCTTTCTCTCATCGCTCTCCCTGCCTGTCTATTTGTCTGTCTGTCTGTCTATCTTTGTTTATCTGTCTCTATCCATCTAGCTATGTAACTATCTCCTTTTCTTCTTCTCGTCTTTGATATATATTTGCGTGATTTTTCTCTTGCTTGTTTAAAAACATTTTCTTTTTCTTTGCTTTTTTTTTTCTATATTGTTACTCTAATCTTTTTGTTGTTGTTTATTTGTTTGTTTTCATGGGCTGGATGAAAAAAAAGCATGTATGCTTAATCTATTACCCTCAGAAAATAAATATTATTCATTCATTCATTCATTCAACCCTCCTCCTGCATTCCTTATCATCAGTTTTGCATACCCCATAGACTTGATTAGTTGGACATATCACAGAGGTACGACCCCACTATTGTATATCATCCTGCCTTTCTTTCCTTGTCACCCCCCTCCCCTCCCTCATCCACCTCTTTTTTTCTCAGGGCCTCCATCCTCCTACCTATCCACCCCCACCCCTCCACACACACGTTTCCTTTTCTTTTTCATTCTTTTCATTTGTGGGGCCTCCTTCCTCCTCTTCCCCACTTTTTGGAATTCTGTCTTATTTCATTTATCTAGTTAGTTATTTTTAGGGCCTTCCATTCTTTGCCACAGGTTGTTTTTTGTTTTTTTTTCTCTTCACACTCTTCCCCCTCCCCCTCCTTCCCCTCATCTGCACACAGTGACCAACTTTGTGATTTGGTCAGCACACGCATGCAACTTACACATAACTTCATCCGTGGCACTTGCGAATATGGACATCAACTGCTTTGGTTCATACATGATGGAGGTTGTCTGCAAATTTATCATACTAATCTGCGAGATTTTTGGATTTTTCATCTTTATTTTATTTATGTATCTATTCCTTTTGTTTTTTGTGTTGTTGTTTTTTTCTTGGGGGAGGGGGGAGGGGTGTGTGTGTGTGTGGGGTGGGGGTGGGGGTGGGGGGGGTTCGTTGTGTATCTATTCCTTTTGTTTGTTTTGTTTTTTTAATTTCTTGGGGCCGTGGGGTGGTTCATTGCCAATTTATTCTCACCGTGACAATACAGGCACCTTATAGGGAGCATAAGAAAGTTTTTAGTGATGAAGATGATACACAATTTTAACAGAAGATGTGACACCAACTGAATTAACGTGTGACAAGTGGTTAAAGCGGTGGACTTTCAGTCTGAGGGTCCCGGGCTCGAATCTCGGTAACGGCACCTGGTGGGTAAAGGGTGGAGATTTTTCCGATCTCCCGGGTCAACATATGTGCAGCCCTGCTTGTGCCTGAGCCCCCTTCATGTGTACACGCAAGCAGACGATCAAATATGCACGTTAAAGATCCTGTAATCCATGTCAGCGTTCGGTGGGTTATGGAAACAAGAACATATAACCCAGCATGCACACCCCCAGAAAACGGAGTATGGCTGCCTACATGGCGGGGTAAAAACGGTCATACACGTAAAAGCCCACTCGTGTACATAGTACGAGTGAACGTGGGATCCCAAACCCACAAACGAAGACCTTGAGAAGAATTAACGTGTCAATTTGAGGGGTGGAGTAGAATGTTCCTGCACACAGTGTTCAATTAATGTAACAAATTTTCTAAAACGTTTCGATCCGTGTGGGAAATGAACGCGCACACACGCACGCACGCGCGCGCGCGCGCGCACACACACACACACATATACGCGCGTCTCATACCTCAGTAATTGTAGGTGTGTCACGGTGTCATTAGCGACGTACATGTACCCGAATAAGAACAAGGCGACTCATAACATGTTGGTCATGGATGCTTTCATCCATTGATAGATGATCGACTCGCTGTTTGCAAAAAGCAGCACTGAACAAGAACAACAAAACAGTAATATACTTTCCATGCATTTGCCAGTGCAACTGGATGAAGGTGGCATGAACTGATAAGACGCTCACTCTGCGAAGTACAGCCGGAGTCCGTGATGGCCTGGGTTCGAATCCCGTTCTCGCCCTTTAGTCCCCTAAGTTTGACTGAAAAATCAAATTTAGCCTATTTTAGTCATTCGGATGAGATGACAAACCGAGGTCCCGTGTGCAGCACGCACTCGGCGCATTGAAAAACTACAGCGTGGCAACGAGGAAAGAAACGCAAATTGTACCAAAAGTTCCTAGTTACCAAACAAAGGAGAGACTATCAAAAATATATAAAGGCACGTAATGTATGTAATAAAAAAAAAAAAATAAGGGAAGCCAAAAAAAGAATTTGAAAAGAAACTGTCATATGAATGTAGAGATAACCCTAAAGCTTTCTGGAGATATGTACAATCAAAAACTAAAATGAAAACAGGAGTGACTCCATTTATAACTAAAGATGGAGACACAGTAGAAACAGACAGTGGAAAAGCAGATATTTTGAATTCATTTTTTTCTAGTGTTTTTACGAAAGAAGATATACTTAAGTACTGTACCTTCTCTAAGTGCAGCTTCAAAGTCAAATGGTAAGATTTTGGATAGTGTAGATATTTCAGTTGAAGCTATAAAAAAGAAACTTCAAACTCTTAATCCAAACAAAGCTTGTGGTCCTGATGCCATTCCTTCAAAAATACTAAAAGAGCTGAGTGAAGAGATTGCAGTCCCATTATACATACTCTTAAACAAATCAGTTGAGGAGAAGGCTGTGCCCATACGGACTGGGAAACAGCAACAGTTATACCAATTTTCAAAAAAGGAACAAGAACAGACCCAGGGAATTACAGGCCAGTGAGCTTAACATGTATCATATGTAAATCATTAGAATCATTCATAAGAGAGGCTATTGTTAGGCATATGACTGATAATAAATTGTATGCTGAGTGCCAGCATGGATTCCGCAAAAATAGGTCATGTGTGACTCAACTTCTGGAAGTGATGGAGGACTTTACAAAAGAGATAGATAAGGGAGAAAACATAGACGTGTTATACTTAGACTTCTAAAAAGCATTTGACTCTGTACCACATGAAAGACTACTAAAGAAACTGGAATCTTATGGAATAACAGGAAACATACTTGGGTGGATAAGGGACTTTCTAACAAAAAGAACTCAAAGGGTTAGGATTGGTAGTTCCTTCTCCGGTAAAGCTGATGTTATAAGTGGCATACCACAAGGTAGTATATTAGGACCTGTACTATTTACTTTATTCATAAATGATCTCCCTTGCAAACTAAAGAGTACATGTAAAATTTTTGCAGATGACACAAAATTATACAACTCTCCAAAATTCTATCAGGATTTACAAAAAGATATTGAAACATTAGTAAAATGGTCAGACACATGGAATCTGTGTTTTAATGCTAAAACGTGTAAAGTACTTCATATTGGGAAATCAAACCCAGAGAAAGAATACATAATGAAAATCGGAGACAAAGAAATAAAAGTATCAAAATGTGATGAGGAAAAAGACTTAGGTGTCACATTTGACAAAAATTTATCATTTGACAAACATATAACAAATAGTATAAACAAAGCGAACAGAATGATTTGAATAATAAAAAGAGCATTTACATTTATAGATAAGGTTACTTTCTTACGGTTATATAAAACATTAGTTAGACCTATCCTAGAATATGGAAACACTGTATGGTACCCAACGCAAATAAAGCAGTCACAAGCCATAGAAAGGGCTCAAAGAAGAGCAATAAAACTGGTCTATAGCATAAAAGATTATTCATATCAAGAAAGATTAAAGTACTTACAACTACATGTACCATCACTTAAAGCAAGAAGAGTAAGAGGAGACTTGGTACAGACGTACAAAATATTAAATGGGTTTGACGATGTAAACAAAGCATGCTTTTTTTGTACTCCAAAGGCAGACACTACAAGAACAAAGACAAAATATTTAAACAGTATTCCAGAACAAATCTCAGAAAGTTTACATTTAGTAACAGAGTAACAAATTATTGGAACAAATTAACAAACAATATCAAACGTGCACCTAGTATAAATACTTTTAAGAACCTCATAGATAAACACGAGTTATTGACAAAAGCGAAATATGACTGATGGATAAAATAACTGAGCTTATCAACGACTTGACTAACAATGTAAAGGAGTAAATCTGAAGGGGCATAAAAAGCCAAAAATGGCTAAGTTGTATAAAACAACGCCCCAAATCCTGATCCTGATCCTGAGGGTGTTGTCGTCTGGCAACTAAAATCATGTAGAAGAGATCCATTCTGATAAATACACAAACTCAAGGCCTCACTTTGGTTATGCTCCGTTGCAGATCGACGTGGTTGTAGCGTATCAGTTTGGATTTGTTCAGACATCGGCAGATGATAATGTGATTTGACTTTCCTTTCGGCCACTCATAACGATTTTGCTTTTCAAAGCAGGGAATTCAATTACTCTGACCAGCCTTTCTATTTTATTTCTGTTTTCCGAAGATGATTTTTTTCCTTCCTTTTTTCACTCAGTCGAGTTAAGTCGACAATTTGTTTTCTAATCAGTATTTTCAGGTGGAACAGTTTGGAAATGGATTTTTTTGTTTGTTTGATTTTTATTCAAGGTTATAAACACTCAGCCATGAGGCTTCATTTAAGTCTTCGCTTATCCGTAATCAGAACTCAATCAGCAATTTTTTGTGCTAAAACTGAGGTAAAGGGGGGAAACTAAGGCAGAATTATTACGCAGATAAACAGGTTTGTGAACGAAGAGGTTAATGTCCTTTGATTCGTTTTCGCCCGACTGGATTGTGAAATCACAGGCTTGTGGCTTTGCGTCAGGAGAAAACGTTTTAAAACTATTTACAAAGAGGAAATAAGAAACAAACATTGTGAATGTTACAACAAATCCAACTATATACAGTGGAAAACTCCATTGAACTTGTCTAACGGTACATTGCAAAAGGAAGGTCTACTTTCGTTCTTATATTTTGGCGTGGCCCCAGAGGGAGTAACACGGGAACAGCCACTAGCATTAGCATACAAGCAAAATGAACGTCAATGGCGCTCTCGGTTCAGCATGAGGGCGAAAATTATGAGAAAACAGAAGCAAGATTAATGAGTTCGGGTGGAAGTAGCCGGCTTGCACATCAGGTAAGTTTAAAACAAAATCCCTTGAAATATTGTCGCCGATGTTTTTGCCAAAGTCAGTGAATATGTCACGTTGTCAAAAGAAACCTTGTAAACTACCTTTAACACCATTTCGTCCGCATTCCAAACGATTCCAAACGTCAACAAATGATGCGACTAACGGTTAAAAGTATTTTGTCTGAACAATGCTGGGGTCTGGACGCATGTTTTAAAGCACCGTGAGCTTCTTCAAGGAATCGAGTTTAACGGTTGCTTTTGTCAGTCACATTCACGATTATCGTCTGCTTCGATATTTACCCGGGTAACAACTGTGATCGTGACGGCGACAAGGGAGCACCACCCAGTCACACAATAAAACAAGATTTGCGCAATTTTAGATTGCGAATGACAGTGCAGTTTCAAGGAAAATGATAGAGTTTAGTGCTAGGGGGTATATCTTTATATTTTTTTCTTTCAGTTGGAATGTTTTCAATGAAAATCTTTGAGAAATGATCAGTGCTGGTGATTGTCATATGGTCGCCATAGCTGGTTTAGTGTTGTAGCAACTTGGGCGATCATTCATCATGATACACAAACCGACTGAGAGCAAGAAAATAAACTGGGTATGTTTCTAACAAATGTTATGAAAAGATAAGTCGCTTGATGTATTGTCATTTTAGCAATCGATTTCGTTTTAGATGGACTGCTTTTGCAAAAGCTGGTGACACGAAGTGGATCAGGATGTTGACGAATGTGACTCCAAAAATAGCATTCCGCGTGTACTTGATGTGTTTAAAAAAAAAAAAAAAAAAAAAAAAAATCAGCTGATAGGCGTAAATAAACATACCCGGAACATATGACGTGTTTCGCTATTTGAACTATACAACTCATAAATTCAGAAGCATGCCGATTAGAAAGGGAAAAGGGGATTTCAACTGCAATAGTGTTTAAACTTTTAAAAATTTTCACATATAGTTTTATTTTGATGTGTGTGTGTGCGTGTGTGTGTGTGTGTTAGCATCTTTCAAAGACAGTTATGTATTATATTGATTTAGCTTGATCTGTTTTTTTGCTTTCCCTTGGTAGTGTTTATAACCACACACACACACACACTCTCTTTCTCTCTCTCTCATATATATATATATATATATATATATATATATATATATATATATGGTGAGGGGAGGGGTGGTGGAGAGGGATGCATAATTTTTTATGTTTGTATCTTTTGTTCAACTTTTTCCATTCTGACATGTGTATTCTATTTGTAAATGCCTAGGGCTTATTTTCAAGATTAGGCGTACTAGTAGTATATACATAATGTATATAATATATATATATATATATATATATATATATAGAGAGAGAGAGAGAGAGAGAGAGAGAGTTATAAATTAAAGTCATTTGTGCAGGAAAATAAGAATAAGAAATAAGTTTTTCAGTCAATGAAGACGTGACAGATTTAGAAGGAGAAAGTCTTTATTTAAAGCTAGAACAGAGAGAATATATTGGATCCCACATAGACTGGCTACAAAATATTCAAAATTTATGTTTTGAAATTCGTATGAACATCAACATCAATAACAAAAAGCATTTGAATTTTGAGAATTTTAAAGTAATCCAGAAATATATTCGAACTTACACACGGGTTTTGAATTAAGAAAACAACAACAGCAACAAAACTACCACCTGTTATTTATTTCTTTGGTTTCTGTCAGACTCAGTAGTTATCTCATGAGAAAACCCAAACCTATGTATATATATATATATATATATATATATCTAAAATGATTAAAACAAAGTTGAAAATGTAGTCAGTAGTTATCTCATGAGAAAACCCAAACCTATGTATATATATATATATATATATATATATATATATATATATATATCTAAAATTATTAAAACAAAGTTGAAAACGTGTGTTCATGTGTGTGTGTTTATGTGTATGTATATGTGAGAAGATGTGTATGTGTGTACATGTTAAGTATGTGTGACAATACATATATAAACACACATACACGTAAATACTAAATGTGATTCTATGTGCGTGTGTCTACTCAGAATATATGAGTCTGCTCAGAATATATGAGTCTTCTCAGAATATTATTGCTGTCATTTTCTTGAAATGAAAACATCCAGTATTCCAAGAGGACATTTAAAAGTTTTATTTTACATAACATTGAACAAAGCATTTATTTTTATTTAAAAAAAAAATCACAATGTGATAATGGAAGAAAACAAGCACAGGTAGATTACTTCTGTTATTTTAAAAACCATATTATTTCTTTTAGAATATAAATACAGATAGATGTATAGATTTAAACTGATGTCTGTGGTTATAGTGTTATTTTGTCTGACAAAGTGACATGGACAGTAATTTACTTTTGAAGAACGAAACATAAAAACAGTAACTTGCACATATACACATATGCCTGCATACAGAAACAAATGCATGCACACACGCACATAGAATCACATTTAGTATTTACGTGTGTGTGTGTTTATATATGTATTGTCACACATACTTAACATGTACACACATGCACACCCTCTCACATATACATACACATTAACACACACACACGAACACACACACACACACATGAACACACACACACACACACACATAAATGGACACACGTGAACACACACACACACACACACACACACACACATGTACACACACATGTAATTATGAACACAAACATGCATGCACACACGCAGCCTCCACCCCCACCCCTCCACACACACACACACACACAAGCTGTAGTGGAAATGGAAGAGGTGGTATAAGGTGCATATGTCAGCAGTGCAGCGAAATATTGTATCTTGAGACATGCAGCATGACTTGCTGTTTGGGTGGGGCACCTAGTAATCCCACCTGATGAAACTATTGAAAGAACCCTTTTGCTGATCTTAGCTTGACAGCTGGTGGCTGTTAGCCTTTTGTGTCTCAATGTGAAGGTCCCAACTTTGTTTTTTGATAGTTAAGAGAATGTGAAAAAATGAAACGCAAAAAAATAGCCCTTACAGTTACAGTTACAGTTAATTCATAAACATATCTCCTGTTGCTTTTAATTTCTCTGCCTGCTCTTTTCCCTGTGTGTTTACCCATCCAGGCTTTTAATTAAAAAAAAAAAAAAAAAAAAGTGTGTGTGTGTGTTTACATAATTTTTTACTTTCCTCAAAATTTGCTGGATTTTTCATGAACATGTACATGTGAACATATTTACACATGGCCTCAAGGCCTGACTAAGCGCGTTGGGTTACGCTGCTGGTCAGGCATCTGCTTGGTAGATGTGGTGTAGCGTATATGGATTTGTCCGAACGCAGTGACGCCTCCTTGAGCTACTGAAACTGAAACTTACACATGGAAACACATTTGCATGTACACATCCATGTCCTTTGTCCTCTCTCTCTCTCTCTGCTATGTATCTTTATAAAGCACTGCAATTAAGAGAGACACTCATTTCTTAGATTCACTGATAGTTTGTTGTGAATGACGTTGTATTGTTTATATTACCAATTGCAGTGACACATGTAAAACTGTTATTACCCCCTATTCATATGGGGCTATGGCCTTAATTGAATTAACCATCTCTCTCTCTCTCTCTCACGCTTACTTCAGTGACACTTTGAATGTATTCATGAAAAATAGCACTTGATTTTTTATCAAAAGGTTCAAGAATTTGTCTTGGTTCTGATAGGAACTCAAGTACAATCCTGGGGCTAAGTGCTTTGACTCAGGCGTTCAAGACCCAAGTAGTTATGGAGTGCCGTCATCCAATAATCACCACACTTTTGACAGCTATGGGATGCCTCATCCAACCAGCCATGACAGACCTTCCAATAAAGACATGGTGAAATTACCATCTTCAACATACAGAAATGGCCAGGTAAGATTACTTTAGATTATTTTGGGGAAAGTGATAGTGGAAAATGCAAGCAGTAAAAAGGAATGGTGTTCAACTAGTGGTTCAAGCATTATACCCTTCTGAATTTTTTTTCAGATGACTTGTTGAAACATAAAAAATGCTTTTATTTATGTATCTGTTGATGTTGTCACAGTCTGCGTATGTCATATGTGTCTGTTGGAAAGTTTTCTCAGGTCTTCAGTTTGCTAGACGCAGAACCTGATTCAGTGTCTGAAGTATGTTCCAAAATCTTTTCTGGAGGGAGAAACGGAGCTCCATTACAAACTTTCTGCTGTCATTACCTGGATCTCTGGTGGATTATTCTGGGATATATTGTCCTTCCTTCTCTCTCTCTTTTTTTTTTTTTTTTTTTTAAAACATTTTTATTTCTAGCCACATTGACAGAAAGTATGATAAAGGACTAACAATACACACATTTTGAAGACAGATGCTACACCACATCAGCAACTGGGCTAGGCAGATGCCTGGCCAGCAGTATAGCTCAACATGCTAAGTCAGGTCTTGAGTGCATGCATATATATATATATATATATATATATATATATGTGTGTGTGTGTGTGTGTGTGTGGATTCCTTCACAGAATTTTGTCAGAGGACAACACTTTCGTTGTTATGTTGTTTTTTTCCAGTGTGCCAAGTGCGTATGGGACCTCAGTTTATTGTCTCATCCAAATGACTTGATGCTCAGCTTGATTTTCTAGTCAAACTTTTGAGAAAGGGCGGAAGTTGGAATCCAACCCAGGCCCTCATGAACACTGTATTGGCAGATAAGCGTCTTAACCTCACTGCCATCTGCCACCACAGATAAAAGAACTTTACCAGTGTGGCAGTGACCATAATTCATATTCTAGATAACTGTAGATATAACTGTATTTTAGACCAAAAGTACAATGACATATTTATTAAAATATGTTGATAAAATTTCTTTTTGATCATTGAAATTGATGTAACTTGAATTTGATGCTCGTTCAAGTGATACATGTAAAAAAAAAAGATATGATGGTTAGAGGACTGTTCATAGCAGAAAACAGGATGTTGAAAGTGTGATATTTTTTCTACCCAGAGACCTTTATTTCCTCACCTCAGACCATGGCATATTTTGTTAGATAGAGCCTGCTAAATTGATAGTTTAACTTAGTCTAATACATCCTGAGAATTTATTTTATTTGTTTTAATTTTTTTTCTTTCATTATCCATGCAAAAAGTGATATTAATCTGGGTTATTATGCTGTATTCACCAGTTATTTTGTTAGTCTTTAAACTTATAAAGTTATATGGAGTTAGTTTTGTTTATGTGTTGTAATAAATTAGACAAAGACAGACTCATAGATGCCAGTTTGGGTTATTTGATCGAATCATTACTCTTGCCAGCTAAGGGATTCATCTTTGTTCTGTATTTAAGGATGACTGCTCAGAAATTGTCCATTTCTTATTATCAGCAGTGACAGTGAATGAAAATCTATTCGGACTCCTCCCTTGCAGAAAATTTAGCCTGTGAAGCAGCCATGAGCTAATCAATACAACTGTCTTTCCTGGCATCCTTTATTGAGCAGCCACAGATGCTGGCAGTGAAAGTGCTATGTAATGAAAGCTATTGATTTCTGGCCTCTGCTGTCAGAACAAATAGGTCTCATCCATTCATGGGCATACACAGCTGGTTTATCATCCGAAGTGTCCATGGCAGGGAATGTGTGTGTGTCCAGCAGGTTACCTCATCTTTGAGTAAAGAAATTTCTGGGTTACGGTGGTATTAGGGGAAAAAATGACGACAGAGGTTTGTATGGGAGGTGACCAATTAAAGGTAGTGTATGTTGTGTTTTTATAGATGATTAATGACCACATCAGGTGCACTACAGATTTTTCTTTCTTGAAATGATAGTAACTGTCATAAAAGGATGATATGTTGTATGAAATATTCACAGATAATCTAGATATATTCTGATGAGACCAAATAATGATGTTTCCAGACAGCCAAATTTTACATGAAAAAAAAGAAAACAGAGTTTATTGTGATGCATCTTCCAAAATGAATAATGCTTTGTGTTTCGAGCATGCACACACATTATAGACACACACTGGGGCATGCTCAAATGCAGGCAGGTGCACACACAACAGAAGTGATATTCTGCCAACCTAGCCATAGGTAGCAATAAGGCCAAACAATCCACCAGTCAATTAACCAGTCACATACAACTTTTACCGTACTAGATCAGCAAACGCTCATCACTGTATGCAGTGTGTGGAATGTATCTGTTAAATTAAGAACCAGCCACAACACAGCTTAATTCAATAGACAAGGTCACCAAATTTGCTGTGAGAGAAAGAATGTTCATTAGCTAGTTTTTCTACAATCTCCTGACAATGTCAGAGCCCATTGTCGCAGAAGTGAGATGATGGCACATTTACGAAAAACATGCAGACCCCAATCCTGTAAACAGCTTTGTTATAGAATGAAATGTAAACTTTTAGCTTTCCTTAACAACGTAGAACTTTCAGGAAGCACCTCTTAGTCTTAGCAGTAGACCTTTAGTCCATTTGATAACATTGACATCCAGTGTTCAATAAAGAAAACATTGCACTGTTATTTGGTCTAAAAAAGCTCAGGTAAATTTGGAATGTGATAAATTTGTACCTGTAAATTTGCCGTTCTCTTGATCTCAGATCTTCGTGAGTTTGGTTTTCAAGGTTATCTTACTGTCTTTATAAAAGAATTTCTTGTCAGAATAAAACATAACTAAATTCCACTCATTTTGACATCATTGAGCAGAGCTGAGGTTTGCAAAGAAGGCCTTTTGTTGTTGGTGGTGATGACTTTAAGAAGATATATGTGAAGGTTTTATCACTTCAGCCCTTTTCGAGCTCAAGCATGCTGATGGCTGAGCCTGATGAGTCTGACTCTAGATGGCAGACTTCCACACTGGCTGCAGGGGAATGTCTGGTTTGTGCTGGGTTCTGTTTGTCCCCTGATGAGTCCGACTCTAGATGGCAGACTTCCACACTGGCTGCAGGGGAATGTCTGGTTTGTACTGGGTTCTGTTTGTCCCCTGCTTTTCTGCCCTGTCCTCTTCTCCTCTAGACTGGCTTGACATCTTGCCTCTAAGGTGCTGGCGGCTTGGTGTATGGTGTGGTGCCAGGCCCATCTGTCAGCAGCTTGGGCAGCCCATTGGGGGTTGGGTGGAGGAGGCGGGATGGGGGGGGGGGGGGTTGATGTAACAGTGGGGGGCAATCTTCAGCATCTCTTCAGGAGTGCCCCTCTGTTGCAGTAGCCAGATGACAGTAAGCCACATAGAATGTTCTTGGGTAGATGGTGGTCTGGAGATGTGTCCTACCCAGTGCAGCTGCTTCTTCAGCAGTATAGCCTTGGTGCTGGTAATTGTGGCTTTCTTGAGCATCTCAACATTGGTGATGCAGTTACTCCAGTGGAACATGCAAGATTGTTGTTGTTACTCCAGTGGAATATCAGGACAGTTGTTGTCACTCCAGTGGAACCTCAGGATGGTTATTATCACTCCAGTGGAACCTCAGTATGGTTATTGTCACTCCAGTGGATCCTCAGTATGGTTATTGTCACTCAAATGGAACCTCAGTATGGTTATTGTCACTCCAATGGAACCTCAAGATGGTTATTGTCACTCAAGATGGTTGTTGTCACTCCAATGGAACCTCAGGATGGTTGTTGTCACTCCAGTGGAACCTCAGGATGGTTGTTGTCACTCCAGTGGAACCTCAGGATGGTTATTGTCACTCCAGTGGAACCTCAGGATGGTTGTTGTCACTCCAGTGGAACCTCAGGATGGTTGTTGTCACTCCAATTGAACCTCAGTATGGTTGTTGTCACTCCAGTGGAACCTCAGTATGGTTGTTGTCACTCCAATTGAACCTCAGTATGGTTGTTGTCACTCCATTGGAACCTCAGTATGGTTATTGTCACTCCAATGGAACCTCAGTATGGTTGTTGTCACTCTAATTGAACCTCAAGATGGTTGTTGTCACTCCAGTGGAACCTCAGTATGGTTGTTGTCACTCCAGTGGAACCTCAAGATGGTTGTTGTCACTCCAGTGGAACATCAGTATGGTTGTTGTCACTCCAATTGAACCTCAGGATGGTTATTGTCACTCCAATTGAACCTCAGTATGGTTATTGTCACTCCAGTGGAACCTCAGTATGGTTGTTGTCACTCCAATTGAACCTCAGTATGGTTGTTGTCACTCCAGTGGAACCTCAGTATGGTTGTTGTCACTCCAGTGGAACCTCAGGATGGTTGTTGTCACTCCAATTGAACCTCAGGATGGTTGTTGTCACTCTAATTGAACCTCAGGATGGTTGTTGTCACTCCAATGGAACCTCAGTATGGTTGTTGTCACTCCAGTGGAACCTCAGGATGGTTATTGTCACTCCAATGGAACCTCAGGATGGTTGTTGTCACTCCAATTGAACCTCAGGATGGTTGTTGTCACTCCAGTGGAACCTCAGTATGGTTGTTGTCACTCCAGTGGAACCTCAGTATGGTTGTTGTCACTCCAATTGAACCTCAGTATGGTTGTTGTCACTCCAATTGAACCTCAGTATGGTTGTTGTCACTCCAGTGGAACCTCAGTATGGTTATTGTCACTCCAATGGAACCTCAGGATGGTTGTTGTCACTCCAATTGAACCTCAGTATGGTTGTTGTCACTCCAGTGGAACCTCAGGATGGTTGTTGTCACTCCAGTGGAACCTCAGTATGGTTGTTGTCACTCCAGTGGAACCTCAAGATGGTTGTTGTCACTCCAGTGGAACATCAGGATGGTTGTTGTTACTCCAATTGAACCTCAGGATGGTTATTGTCACTCCAGTTGAACCTCAGGATGGTTGTTGTCACTCCAATTGAACCTCAGTATGGTTATTGTCACTCCAGTGGAACCTCAGTATGGTTGTTGTCACTCCAATTGAACCTCAGTATGGTTGTTGTCACTCCAGTGGAACCTCAGTATGGTTGTTGTCACTCCAATTGAACCTCAGTATGGTTATTGTCACTCCAGTGGAACCTCAGTATGGTTGTTGTCACTCCAATTGAACCTCAGTATGGTTGTTGTCACTCCAGTGGAACCTCAGTATGGTTGTTGTCACTCCAATTGAACCTCAGTATGGTTGTTGTCACTCCAGTGGAACCTCAGGATGGTTATTGTCACTCCAATGGAACCTCAGGATGGTTGTTGTCACTCCAATTGAACCTCAGGATGGTTGTTGTCACTCCAGTGGAACCTCAGTATGGTTGTTGTCACTCCAGTGGAACCTCAAGATGGTTGTTGTCACTCCAGTGGAACCTCAGGATGGTTGTTGTCACTCCAATTGAACCTCAGTATGGTTGTTGTCACTCCAGTGGAACCTCAGGATGGTTGTTGTCACTCCAGTGGAACCTCAGGATGGTTGTTGTCACTCCAATTGAACCTCAGTATGGTTGTTGTCACTCCAGTGGAACCTCAGTATGGTTGTTGTCACTCCAGTGGAACCTCAGGATGGTTGTTGTCACTCCAGTGGAACCTCAGTATGGTTGTTGTCACTCTAATTGAACCTCAAGATGGTTGTTGTCACTCCAGTGGAACCTCAGTATGGTTATTGTCACTCCAGTGGAACCTCAGGATGGTTGTTGTCACTCTAATTGAACCTCAGGATGGTTGTTGTCACTCCAGTGGAACCTCAGGATGGTTATTGTCACTCCAGTGGAACCTCAGGATGGTTGTTGTCACTCCAGTGGAACCTCAGGATGGTTATTGTCACTCCAGTGGAATCTCAGGATGGTTGTTGTCACTCCAGTGGAACCTCAGGATGGTTATTGTCACTCCAATTGAACCTCAGGATGGTTATTGTCACTCCAATTGAACCTCAGGATGGTTATTGTCACTCCAGTGGAACCTCAGGATGGTTGTTGTCACTCCAGTGGAACCTCAAGATGGTTATTGTCACCCCAGTGGAACCTCAAGATGGTTACTGTCACTCCAGTGGAACCTCAGGATGGTTGTTGTCACTCCAATTGAACCTCAGGATGGTTGTTGTCACTCCAATTGAACCTCAGTATGGTTATTGTCACTCCAGTGGAACCTCAGTATGGTTGTTGTCACTCCAATTGAACCTCAGTATGGTTGTTGTCACTCCAGTGGAACCTCAGTATGGTTGTTGTCACTCCAATTGAACCTCAGTATGGTTGTTGTCACTCCAGTGGAACCTCAGGATGGTTATTGTCACTCCAATGGAACCTCAGGATGGTTGTTGTCACTCCAATTGAACCTCAGTATGGTTGTTGTCACTCCAGTGGAACCTCAGGATGGTTGTTGTCACTCCAGTGGAACCTCAGGATGGTTGTTGTCACTCCAGTGGAACCTCAGGATGGTTGTTGTCACTCCAATTGAACCTCAGTATGGTTATTGTCACTCCAATGGAACCTCAGTATGGTTGTTGTCACTCCAATGGAACCTCAGGATGGTTGTTGTCACTCCAGTGGAACCTCAGGATGGTTGTTGTCACTCCAATTGAACCTCAGTATGGTTGTTGTCACTCCAGTGGAACCTCAGGATGGTTGTTGTCACTCCAATTGAACCTCAGTATGGTTGTTGTCACTCCAGTGGAACCTCAGGATGGTTGTTGTCACTCCAGTGGAACCTCGGGATGGTTGTTGTCACTCCAATGGAACCTCAGGATGGTTGTTGTCACTCCAGTGGAACCTCAGTATGGTTGTTGTCACTCCAATTGAACCTCAGTATGGTTGTTGTCACTCCAGTGGAACCTCAGTATGGTTGTTGTCACTCCAGTGGAACCTCAGGATGGTTGTTGTCACTCCAGTGGAACCTCAGTATGGTTGTTGTCACTCTAATTGAACCTCAAGATGGTTGTTGTCACTCCAGTGGAACCTCAGTATGGTTATTGTCACTCCAGTGGAACCTCAGGATGGTTGTTGTCACTCTAATTGAACCTCAGGATGGTTGTTGTCACTCCAGTGGAACCTCAGTATGGTTGTTGTCACTCCAATGGAACCTCAGTATGGTTACTGTCACTCCAATTGAACCTCAAGATGGTTATTGTCACTCCAGTGGAACCTCAGGATGGTTGTTGTCACTCCAGTGGAACCTCAGGATGGTTATTGTCACTCCAGTGGAACCTCAGGATGGTTGTTGTCACTCCAGTGGAACCTCAGGATGGTTATTGTCACTCCAGTGGAACCTCAGGATGGTTGTTGTCACTCCAGTGGAACCTCAGGATGGTTATTGTCACTCCAATTGAACCTCAGGATGGTTATTGTCACTCCAATTGAACCTCAGGATGGTTATTGTCACTCCAGTGGAACCTCAGGATGGTTGTTGTCACTCCAGTGGAACCTCAAGATGGTTATTGTCACCCCAGTGGAACCTCAAGATGGTTACTGTCACTCCAGTGGAACCTCAGGATGGTTGTTGTCACTCCAATTGAACCTCAGGATGGTTGTTGTCACTCCAATTGAACCTCAAGATGGTTGTTGTCACTCCAATGGAACCTCAAGATGATTGTTGTCACTCCAATGGAACCTCAAGATGATTGTTGTCACTTCAATGGAACCTCAAGATAGTGCGGGGGCAGCATTGATGGAATATCCTCAGGAGGCAAATGTGACTGCGGTAGATGATCCAAGTCTGTAAAGGAGGGTGGTCAACACCTTGGCTCTGTTGAGGTGGTGGTTGTTCCACACCCTCTTGTGGAGCCTTCCTAGGCACTATATGCCTTGACCAGTCTGTTGACCACTTCTTTTCCAGTTCTGGCATCAGTGAAGATGATGCTTCCGCGGTAGCAGACTTGCTTCACAGTGTTCATTCTTGTCTGCTTTATTGTGATGATTGGTGGGTTCTGCTCCTGTAGGGGGGCAGGCTGGTGAATTTGTTGTATTCATAATATTAATAACATGTTCTTTTCAACATTGAATTATCACTGTTAACTTTTATCATGATTTGGCATTCAGCTGGAAAAATATTTGTTGTGTTCATTGCCAGCTCCAGCTCTGAATAGAGAGAATTTAATTTCGTGCTTAAGAAATTGGTTTGACTACTTCTAGATATTTTTTTTAGTAGAACACAGTGTATTTACTTCCAAAGCTTTCTAGAATCCTTTCCAGATCCCACAAAAATCATCAGCCTGTGTTGACTGTGAATCATAAATTCCAGATCCCAAAATGCAGTTGAAAAAATCCACCTGCTTAACTTGTAGCTGAAGCAATATTACTTGGGTTTCTCCCCAGTGTTTATGAGTGGAGTGCTTGTCTCTTTGTTGACAGGTCCAGGGCCACAGTGTGCCGGACACATTTCACTCTGCTTTCCAGCCGTCCCCACACTACCAGTTCCATCCACACCAGCAGGACCTGGGGCCCCCTGCCTCCACCCCTTCTGCCTCCAGTCAGTCCCAGTCCTTTTCCATGCAGGATGGACTCAGTGGCTACCCTGGGTGGAATGATTTCTCTCCATTTGCCAACCTTTCCTCCACCACCCCTGCCCATGGGAGTGCCACGTCTATGCAGAGGAACATGATGGCGACAGCTCTTTCATCAGCCTCTTCTTCGTCTTCATCTTTCCACGCCCCGCAGCATTCCTATTTCAGTAACGCACCTGGTGGTGAAGGGTGCCGGAGTCAGGGTGGGGGTATGTCATCCACTCTGCCTCCATCTGTTCCCACCCATCAGCAGCAACAGCAGCAGCACCATGCCATGCCAGCCTACAGCCAGGACGGGGGTGGGGGTGGGGATAAGCTTGGCCTGAACAGCAGCTGTTCCAGTGACAAGTTCAGCACCCTTGATGACATGGTCAGCAAGATTGTGGATGAGGACTCAAACCTCTTCTCCCTCAACTCCCTTGGTCCCTTCAGTGCTAACACCACCACCACCAGCCCAGAGGCTGACCACTCTCAGGCCACATCAGATGTTTTCTCTTTCGAGGAGTAAGTACAGTGTTGATTGTGTAAACATGATCATGTAATGGTATTAAAACAGTTGATATGTTGTTCTGATGTTAAAGATATGATATGTTGTTCTGATGTTAAAGATATGCTGTATTAAGTTGTAGCATATTACAGTGAAATAAACTAGTAATATATTTTCTTTGACAGTTTGAGAGAATTGGTTTAATGGACAGTATGATTTATCATTTTGTCAAAAATGTTAATGAGCTGTGGAGAAAAAATGATAGTTTAATTGTCAGACTGTAGATTGTATTATAAAAAACCCATCAAATTTAGCCCAGGAACATGTTTCAGGAAACTCAAAATACCAGAATGTTGATTTGTATTTTTGTATTTTTTTTTTTTATCACAACAGATTTCTCTGTGTGAAATTCGGGCTGCTCTCCCCAGGGAGAGTGTGTTGCTACACTACAGCGCCACCTATTTTTTTGTATTTTTTCCTGCATGCAGTTTTATTTGTTTTTCCTATCGAAGTGGATTTTTCTGCAGAATTTTGCCAGGAACAACCCTTTTGTTGCTGTGGGTTCTTTTACGTGCACTAAGTGCATGCTGCACACAGGACCTCGGTTTATCGTCTCATCCGAATGACTAGTGTCCAGCCACCACTCAAGGTCTAGTGGAGGGGGAGAAAATATCGGCGGCTGAGCCGTGATTCAAACCAGCATGCTCAGATTCTCTCGCTTCCTTGGCGGATGTGTTACCTCTAGGCCATCACTCCACAGTTAATACATCTAATAATAGTTATATTTTGATTTTAGCATGAACATCTTACTGCTGTGTATTTTTTGCGATGACAAAAATGTCTTGGTGAATTAAAACAAACTTTGTTGTTTTTCTCTGCCTAGGTCTCCTGGCTTGTCATCAGGTAATATGTGGCCATCATGTGAAGAGGGAAGACAAACTGCAAGCAAAGCCCCCTCTGATCACCATGGCAACTTGTCTTCTTCTTACGACAGCTTTGAGCAGGCCATGGGGTTCCCCATGATGCAGCTGTGGGACCAGTACACAGACAGCGGCATGGGTAGCAGCCTGCATGGCCAGGAGGACTCCATGTTCTCCTCCACCTTCCCGGACTATGACCTCTCTCAGCAAGGGGAGGGGGATTTGTTCAACAACAATCTGGAAGGGCTGGATGACCCACTGGTCCTGCAGAAGTTTCTGACCCAGTTGCAGATCAGTGGTGGCCTGTTGGCCACCAACACCACCAAACCTGAGCTCGACAATCATTCCAAGACAGGGTCCGGGGACAGTGCTCACCCTACCCCACCACCGCCTGCGTCTTTTCTAAGCCAGCAGCACCTCAACAGCACCAACAACAACACCCCCAGCAACAACACCAACAACAACATCACTGACTTCCGCCCAACAGGCATGACACAGTTCTCCACAACAGACATTCTCTCTGCAATATCATCCGCCTCCTTGTCGCTGAAGCAGAACAGCAGTGGAGTGATGCCACAGATGTTTGCTTCGCCTCTGTCCCCATCTGTATCCACCTCGAAAATGGCCCAGCCAGGGGAGCAGCAGTACTTAATGTCCACTCCTCACAGCCAGGCTAGCAACGTGCAGTTTTCTTCATCTGAGTTGTTCCAGCATGTCTCCCCCATCCCCAGTCAGGGTTCCTCTTCTGGTGATGGCAACCTTCAGGGCTCCTCCTCTCAGTTCCAGACCATTGAGACGCTCCTCAAACAAGAGAAGTCTTTTCAGGTAACAGTTTCTGCTTGAGTCAGTTTATGTTGTGATCTTTTTGGGGAGTGAAAGTTTGTTAGGATTTGTGTTTTGTTGACACTATGATATAGTCCTTTTGTTGAATCTATTGTGAGGCTTTTTATTTTTATCCTGCTATGCGTCTACCTTTATTGAACAAGATCTTCGTGAGTCATTAATGAGTGTGAAGGTAGTATTCTAACCAGTTGATTAGGGGTATATTTAATTTCTGTCATGGGTTGAAAATTTGAAAAGGAAAATTTAAATTCTGTATTTTTTTTTTAACTTACCTTTTACATTTTATATTGTTGATGATATTCTGTAGGAGTAGATGTGCATGTGTGTGGATGTGTTGATCCCAAAGAACATTTACAGGTGAAGTCCATGTTGAAATCTGTGCAGTTTACAGTCTTTTAGTTGTACAAAGAGAAAATACATTTCTAATTTTTAAAAAAAGCTTTCGCAAGTCTGTAAAATTGTTTAACTGAGTAGTCTGTCTTCAACAGTTTTGCTCTTCATTTTGATTTTCTGTATCTTTTGCTTTTATTGACTGTCAGGGTATGTTTAACTCTAAGATACTGATTGTTCAGCACTTTCTTATCTTTCATACTCCTAATGGGATGAAAGGATTTGGTGTCATATAGTGATGTACTGAACCATGTCAAAATGATGCAAACCAGGCCTGTCAGTTTGCTTTTCTTGGCCAAAATTTCACAGCAGATAAGACTTTCGTTATGAGTCCGCTTTCTGCTAGCCAATCAGACGCCATTTCCAGCTGGAGCTAATTACTCATTTCACAATGGCCACCATTCCTGAGATAAGTACAAAATGTTCAAATCAACATTAAATTGTAATCATGAGTCTGTGTAAAATGTTTTATCATCAGTTTGTTTGGGTTTTTTTGCATTCAGAAAGTATTTGAGATCAAAGTAGTATTAGTTTTTTTTATCCAACAGGTGCTGTATAACAATAGCTATTTTAATCGAAGAATGATTAATATCAATGATACTGCTTTATCCAAAAAATGAAATATGATAAGTTTAAGATGAGGAAGAGTAGCAGGATAGGATCATACCATTCTTTGTAGTTTTGTCTGCCATCCACAACACTTGTTTGCTTTTAACAGGGAAGGCCTTCAGGAGAAAGCAGTTCCTTCACCAGTCCAGTGTCTCCCAGTTTAGCTGGTCAAGGTGGATGGTCACAACAGAACTACGCTAACACTGGGCTCAGTCAGCATAGAAAACTTGGCACCAAACCTGAGCCAGCTTTCACGTCCAGTGACAGTAGCAACCTGCTTCAGCCTATTCACATCAGCACGCAGAGTGCCACACCAAGTATGTCTCTGTCTCATAATCACACCCCATCTCTCAGCCTGTCTGGTCTGACCAGCAGCAACCACAGCTGGTCTTCTGCCAGCACTCCAAGTTCAGGGACTGGTGATCAGGGTAGTGGTGAACGAGGTGGTGGCTTTTCTTCTCTAGAGCGGCAAATCTTAGGGCAACAGCCACCATTACAACAATCTCATCCTCCAATGCCAGCGCCAATGCCATCGCCTGCCCCCAACTTTCCCAATGCTCACTTTATAAATCACCAGCCTCCTCACCATGCCAGTCTCCCTATCAACAACTTAGGTCTGCCCGGAAAGCTCCCACAGCACGGCCCTCGACGAGGACCATTTCCCCCTGAGCTGGCTGCTCAAGTGGTACAAGAACGTCTTAACATTCAGGCTGCTCTTGCCCAGAATGCCAGTGCCATGAACAACCAACACATGATCAAGAAAGCTCGCCACCTCCTGTTCCCTAATTCTGATCAGGGCTCCCCTCGCTATGACAAGTGGCGGCCAGCAAACTTTGGCCCCAGCGGCCAGCCCAACACCATTCCAGTGACAGCAGGAGTTGGTCCACATGCAGGGGGGCCATCTGGACCATTGGGGCCCCATGGGGAACACCTCTTACCCAGCCTGGCAGAGATTCAAGCAGCACTGATAGAACGTGAGAGGGCTGCTGCCGAGCAGGCAGCCAACTGCCGTATCTTTCCTGAGGAATTAATTCTGCATCCCCATCCCCCACATCCCCATTTAGACCCCCATGGAACAATGCGCCATCCCATCACCCAACAGCCTCCGTTTCTGCACCCTCTCCCTCACGCCCTCCCTCCTGGTCTCCCTCCAGGGGCTGCCCTTCTTAATCCCCACAGTGCCTTGTCTGCTGAGGCGTTGGATTATTTGCCTGTTGATGCATTTGGACGAGTGGCGCCTGCTTTGCTCCCACCAGAGATGTTGTACGAGATCAGCCCCTACCAGCTATTGGGCCTGCACCCCTTCTTTGCTGGGTTTAGACCTATAAGGTATTTTGTTCTCAGATTATTGGAAAAAGAATTTTCACATTATTATTTGTCATTGCTTTATCCTGTTGATGAAAATTTATTTAAAAAAAAAAAAAGGATAGCTTGCAAACCCTGAGAGATTATTTAATTCTGAAATGCAGTATTCTGTTCTTTTAATCTTTCAAATCCATGCTGCATATTTGCAGACATGTAGCTCACCTGAATTTTTGTTATCTTTATAATGTTGTATGAACACTGTATACTAATCAACACATATACACACACAAACAGCCATAGATGTTTTCTTCATGCAGACATGTATGTGTGTGTGTGCGTGCGCATGGACATTATGCTACTTTAAAAAAAGATTTTTTAAACTTGTTATGGGCAAGCATGCATGTTCATGCGCATGTGCCGCATTTATGTGTGCATGCACACTCGCTATACTCACACACACACACACACACACACACACACACACACACACACTTGTTCAGTCTGTGGGTCTTTAATCATCACTTGTGACTTTTGAATTTGATTGTATGATGTTGAGACTGAAATGTATGGTAAAACCTAATACATGACAAATCTAGATCAGTACGCAGATACAGAATAACAGCATTTATCAGTATGTCATCATAATTTTTATATATTTTATCCATTAATCTGTTTGCTTCCATTTTGTGAGATGGAATATGGATGTATATATTTTTAACACAGTCTGGCCTAATGGGAACAATTCCTGAATAAGCCAAAACTTCCTTTATTTTAAAGATTCCATTTGCTCGTGAGTAAGTGGTGGGTGTAGCAGAAAACTAGTATCGGAAGTGACATTTTTACTTTTCTGACTGTGGACTGTAAATTCAGTGCACAGTTGAAATAATCATGAATAATTGTCTTTAACTTTTGTAACATACCAAGTATGGGGGGAAACAAAGCTTGCAATATAAGCTAATGAATTTGATTTTGCATGTTTGAGATGAGATTTTGAAACCCCATGGTAAATTTATGAATATTGTTGCTCTTTACATTTGGAAACAAGAATTGGGTCTTGTTTTAGGTTATTTTAAGTGTTGCTTTGCCTGTGAAAGGCATAGAAAATAGATGAATGCAAACGAAAACAAAAACAAAAAGTGTGATTTTGCAGATAGAATTGACGTCTGTATGTATGTGTGTGTATCAATGACATGCAGAAAAGAGGCAGCCATTTCTGTGCTACGTTTCAGGAGGAGTGGTCCTTCCAATGAACTCCACACCAAGCTTGAGGAATGCTATGAACAGTTCAAGGCCATTGAGAAGGAAAGGAAGAAGGTAGGACATTTGTTCTTATTTGAACTGACTTCTCATCACACAGCTTCAACCTTATGTTTCTTGGGGTTTCCCATCAGCTTGCACACAGGGAAATAAATGTACAGAGTCACAAAACAAAGAAATTTCTTACAGGTTTGCTACTCTGTGTGAGATTTTGACAGCACTGAGCAGTGTTAGCTTGAAGTTGTTCTTTGTTCACTAGACTCCCTGTCTCTTTTTAAGGCTTTGCTTCTTACCTTCACAGGTTTCTCATAAAGTTTGAAAAGCAACTTATTTCCTATTTGGTAAATGTGTATAACTGTATTCCCACTGGCTGTTTTAACAGGAATGAGCACAGGAAGATGTTCATCATGGTGTGGTATCACCTAGGAGTGTCTTGGAATGTTATACATGAAGAAGCAAAGGACACATAGGTGGAGAAAAACAGCCACCATGGTGAAGTGGTTAGTGTTGCAGACTGATGACTGGGAAAACATGGGTTTGAACCCTATCAGAGGTGGGGCTGGGGAATTTTATTGTATTTTAGCCAGCTGCTACTGTGTGTTGAGTGTGTCATAGTCTCAGATGGGCAAAGTGAGACCACACAGATAAGCATCATCCAATTTTTACTCAGTCAAACTTTTGGAGTGTTGCTTAGATATCCTGACCAACACTGCAGGTGTGTGTATTTCTTGATATATATATATATATATATATATATATATATATATATATATGTATATGACCAACACTGCAGATGTGTGTATTTCTTGGGCATGGGTACTATATATAATGAAAAGAAGCATAGATTATACACTAATATAACGAAAAGAAGCATAGATTATACACTATATATAATGAAAAGAAGCATATATTATACTGTTGTGAAGTAGTCCCAAACTTAACTATACCTCTTTAGCAGCAGCAGCAGTATCTGCATCATCATTCATCAACATAGAAAACTAAATGTCCCAAATTTTGAGGCAAAAAAACCAACAAAACAAAAACAAAAGAAAAGAATGTAGAAAAGTAATGGGTTGTATGTAAGATTTCTGTTGTCTGTAGACGGAAGCAGAGATGGCCCGTCAGAACCCAGGCAAAAAGGTGTCCAGCGCCAACAACATTGTCATTCCTCGTCTGCCGTCCAACCCTTCTCGTGTCGACAGGCTCATTGTGGACTCTTTCAGAGAGCATGCAAGGGTAGGTGGTGGTTGTTTGAAATGCCAGAAGGAAATAGGTGCATTGTTCTGCAGTTTGGTGACGGCTGTTACCACTTTTTACTCCAGAACTACATACTGTGGACCAGCACTACAAGAAACCGTTGTGAAAATTTGGATGTGTTGCTTATACATTATTAAATTTTTTTTTTTTTTCCTAAATCCTTTTCACTGCCTGGAAAAAATAAGTGAAATCTATTTGCCACTTGTTTTTTTCCACAAAAAATGGGTATGTATATATTTAAACAAATTCTGTGGGCTTTGTTATTGGATAGAGACCCATAAAAGTATATGTTTTCTGAAAGATCATAAATAAATGAGGGTGTTTGCCTGCACAGATCATTGTGACAAGATTGTAGGTGTGAGGGGTGTTAGATAATTGTGACAAGATTGTACAATGTACTATGTAGGTTATGAGGGTGTTTGCCTGCACAGATCATTGTGACAAGATTGTAGGTTATGAGGGTGTTTGCCTGCACAGATCATTGTGACAAGATTGCAGGTGTGAGGATGTTTGCCTGCACAGATCATTGTGACAAAATTGTAGGTGTGAGGGTGTTTGCCTGCACAGATCATTGTGACAAGATAGTAGGTGTGAGGGTGTTTGCCTGCACAGATCATTGTGACAAGATTGCAGGTGTGAGGGTGTTTGCCTGCACAGATCATTGTGACAAGATTGTAGGTGTGAGGATGTTTGCCTGCACAGATCATTGTGACAAGATTGTAGGTCATGAGGGTGTTTGCCTGCACAGATCATTGTGACAAGATTGTAGGTGTGAGGGTGTTTGTCTGCACAGATCTTTGTGACAAGATTGTAGGTTATGAGGGTGTTTGTCTGCACAGATCTTTGTGACAAGATTGTAGGTTATGAGGGTGTTTGTCTGCACAGATCTTTGTGACAAGATTGTAGGTTATGAGGGTGTTTGTCTGCACAGATCTTTGTGACAAGATTGTAGGTTATGAGGGTGTTTGTCTGCACAGATCTTTGTGACAAGATTGTAGGTGTGAGGGTGTTTGCCTGCACAGATCATTGTGACAAGATAGTAGGTGTGAGGGTGTTTGTCTGCACAGATCATTTTTGACAAGATTTTAGGTCATGGGGGTGTTTGCCTGCACATATCTTTGTGGCACGATTGTAGGTTATGAGGGTGTTTGCCTGCACAGATCATTGTGACAAGATTGTAGGTTATGAGGATGTTTGTCTGCACTGATCATTGTGACAAGATTGTAGGTGTGAGGGTGTTTGCCTGCACAGATCATTGTGACAAGATTGTAGGTGTGAGGGTGTTTGCCTGCACAGATCATTTTGACACGATTGTAGGTGTGAGGGTGTTTGCCTGCACAGATCATTTTGACACGATTGTAGGTTATGAGGGTGTTTGCCTGCACAGATCATTGTGACAAGATTGTGGGTTATGGGGGTGTTTGCCTGCACAGATCATTATGACAAGATTGTAGGTTATGAGGGTGTTTGCCTTCACAGATCATTGTGACAAGATTGTAGGTTATGAGGGTGTTTGTCTGCACTGATCATTGTGACAAGATTGTAGGTGTGAGGATGTTTGCCTGCACAGATCATTGTGACAAGATTGTAGGTGTGAGGGTGTTTGCCTGCACAGATCATTTTGACACGATTGTAGGTGTGAGGGTGTTTGCCTGCACAGATCATTTTGACACGATTGTAGGTTATGAGGGTGTTTGCCTGCACAGATCATTGTGACAAGATTGTGGGTTATGAGGGTGTTTGCCTGCACAGATCATTGTGACAAGATTGTGGGTTATGAGGGTGTTTGCCTGCACAGATCATCACTCTGGTGGATAAGATGGAGAAGCTGCGTGACATCACAGTGCATGCCAACATTCAGTCATGTCTGGACAAGTGGCTGGAGGGGATACGCAAGGTACAGGCCCGCAGGAAGGAGGAGATTGTCAATGCTGCAAACCGCCATCGAGCTGGCATACCACGACAGCAGGAGGACAAAGGTAGTTGATTGTTACTCCTTTTTGTCTTGATCACTTTACACCTTCTCTGATATGTTTCAATTTGGCACTTTCACGTCTCATTAGAAAATGAAAACCTAGGATCGTGTTCAGTTTAGTTCAGTTTCTCAAGGAGGTGTCATTGTGTTTGGACTAAACCATATATGCTATACCACATCTGCTAAGCAGGTGCCTGACCAGCATTGTAACTCAGTGGGCTTGTTCAGGTCTTTAGGGAAAAAAGTTTTTTTTTAATAAATAAATTCTAAAAATAAATGATCAAATAAAAATCTTTAAAGATTCACAATTCAGCTTGAAAACTATTTCAGGAATGTTATTTACATTGTCAAAATGTCATACTTTTCACTATAAATTGAAGACAGTTTTATTTTAAGTCTATTATTTAGATTTATTCAAGTCACTGACGTCTAAGCGTGTTGGGTTACGCTGCTGGTCAGGCATCTGCTTGGCAGATGTGGTGTAGCGTATATGGATTTGTCCGAATGCAGTGATGCCTCCTTCAGCTACTGAAACTGAAACTGAAACTCAGGTGACTGAATTATAGTGATGATTTGAAATCAGTCTTGTGTCATTCTCTGTTTTTAGATGTGTTGGCATTGGCTGCTAGCATTGGGGAGCTGACAGCACACACAAAACGAGCTCGCACAGCCAATTGGTGCGCCCTTCAAATGGCAGACAAGGAAAACCCACGCCTTGCTTCAGTCCCAGATCTCGACCTAGATGACCCTGTTAGGCTCCGCCCCTACACAAATCCGTCTGCTGAGGAAGCTACCTCAGTCATCTCTGCTGCCAACGTTCTGTCTTTGCCAGCCACCACAACGACCCAACCATCATCTCTGTCATCATCATTGTCGCCCATGTCAGCTTCTATTCTCGCCACGGCTGGAGCAACAGAGGGGAAGTAACTGTGAGTGTGGAAAGTGTGCGGTGTGTTAGTCGTTGAGCACCGTATTTAATTGTCAGAGGGTATTGGGTAGTCCTGTGCAATTCCTTGTGATGTAAAGGCTGGTCTCATTGGAGTACCTGTTCTTTTGGGGAGAGCTATTTATTTTGGAGCTTAAATAGGTGTTGTTGTCTGTTGGTATCAAAATGATGATTATCATGTCAAAGCATTATTGATGGCAAGAGACATTATGTACAGATATGTTAGTGTAAAGCAGCAGGATCAGATTTGACGATGATCATCGTTTTGTGTGATTAAAATGTTGAACATGTTTTTCTGTGGGATGAACTAAGGGAGCAAATGTGATTTGATTTAATGTTCGATCAAATATACCATCAGATTGATTGGAGTGTCCAATGTCATTTGGTAAATTTATCCATCACCCTCATTTAAAAAAAAAGAAGTAAGTCTTATGTTTGTGATTTTTAGAATTGTGGAAAAACTGTTTGTCTTTCCTTTGCTTTAATCAAGTTTGATTATTGGTTCCCTCACCAGCCCCTTTCCCAACATTTGTTAATTGGTAAGTGTCACATTGTTGGGAAACAGTAGGTGAGTCAGCCTCTGACAGCAGTTAGGTGAATGTAGGATGAGTACTGGCATTTTCTTCAGCTTGCATTTCCTTCAGTTTCATTGAAGGACCACATTTTTTTGTTATTGTTTCCACTTCCCTTGTTAAATTTTGTAAGTCACCTATGTCACTGTATTGATGTTTGGTATAGTAATCATTTTAGTTGGAGAATGACTGTCAGTACTTGGTTCTACTGTTTGAATGTAAATTGAAGTGTGTTTGGTATTTGATTATTTAAAAAGAAGTTGATAAAGAATATAAAAAGCATGAAAAAAATCTGGTTACCTGTTTGAGTTTTTGAAGTCTTGATAACTTGTTTTGTTCAGTTATGTCCTGTCATGCAGGTATTATTTCATGTAAATGTGAAGCACATAAAGAGGGTAATTAAGATGACCAAATGTAGCACAATGAAACAAACATCTTGTCACTGCCCCCTTGTATCAGTAAAGAACAAGGAAAAACTGGCAGATGGCTTTGTAAATAATGTATCAACTAGTGATTTATTTTTCAGTCCTGAGGAAATAGTGTAGTATTGGTTAGTGGTACAGAAAAGGTATAGTGTTCTAGTTTCAGATTAAACTCCAGTTAGATGATTTGCAAATCAGCCAAGTGCAGAGATCACCATGATTTGAAGCAGAAGCCATCAGAAATAGTCTCCTTATGCAACATGTTGAATCAGGTTTCTATGCAACCACAGTGTGAGCAAATGTTACTTTGCTGTTCATGTGATACTGCACAGTCTGCAGGACTGCTGAGTTGTACAAACCATTGCTAGGTCCATTTACATAGGCATTTAATGTATTCACTAACAGTTTCCTCTTGAGCCTTTGCTGGAAGTAACTAGATGGAGTCTTTGTGGATATTTTGCAGCTCAGGCTAAGTTATTCTGGAAACTAGAAACAAGCTCACATATGTGAAGAAAGGAGAACTGCTTATCTGTTTATGCTTGTTAATATTTTCATTTGAGACTTTGTGTGCATTTGTCACCGTGTTTAGACAAGCAGAAAGCATTCTGCAGTGATTAAAAAAACCCTAGAAGGATCAGATAGGATCGTGTGTTGTGTGATAAGTTGATTCTTGTTGGAGATTTTCTCAGTCAGAATGATGTAAACTAGGGTCCAATTGCAGTTCACCAGTTTTTGGTTGTCTGCTGTGTAGCTTGTGATAATGTCTTTTAGTGAAAGATTTGTCATATTTAACTGTGATGATTATCAGGTCAGATGCAGAAATGCTAGACATATAAACTTGCTATATTGTGTTGTTCTTCATGTGTATGTGAGAAGGAGTGTGAGTAAGTTCCCAAGATGTAAAAATATATATTTTTTATAATCTGGGATCCTTGCTGCACTTGAGAGCAAAAACGCCCTTGTCATGGAAACAGTGTTTTTGAATGTAATGAGTTTGGTATTCTATCAGAGTAGGTGCCTAGTTAACACTGCTTGTTAATTAGGAAAAAGTAATTAGGAAAACGAAAAGATTCCAGGGATAGTCACAGGCTGTGAAGGACAGGCAACTTAGTTTTCCTTATGATATTGCGCGCACAATTAAAACAGCTTGTGGGTTGTTTTGGCAGAATATAGACTTTAAAAGATATATCTTCAGCAAATGTATGGAGTATAGACTTTAACAAAAACTGGTAGAGCTTTAGTGAATGTGAACAGTTAAAAGAGTAATGTTCTGAATGGAAAGTTGCTTCTTTTTTTCTTCTTCTTTTTTTTCAGAGCCACCTTACCAGCTTTTTGTTTTACAGAAACTTTGATACATTAAGAAATATTTAAGTGTTTGCAAGGCACTTACTCTGAGAAATACCTGAGCGTTGTCTGGCGATAGCCTATCATGGTGCTTGTAATGCTTCTGTTCATTTTATAAAAGAAAGTGCATATATGTGTCCATGCTGATGATTTATCTGACCAGGTAACAGAAGAGACTGGCCAGTCAATCAGTCTGAAGCAGTTGATGCCTGCACTGTATGCTGTCTGTACGTCTGTTATATTGGCATTGCTTTTCCTTGGCTGTCAACTTGAAACAAAGTCTTTCATAGTGTACTCACAGGAATAGGCTTTGATGACTAGAATGTGTAGGATGATGGAGTGCACCATAGAACTGTGAATATGTATGTAGTGTTCTTTATCTATACTTATTGTGTTTTGGAAATCAATCCCATCTTTAGACAGCTGTTTTGTTCTAGTGGAATAGACCTTCATTTTGATTGGAAGAAGCAAGTAGATTTAAAACCGAACTGGACTGTCTTGAATCCTCATTTTGATTTAGTGGACCGTTTGTGACAGGTGTCTCTGGCCCTTTCACTGTGCTGCTGCTTGTTGACTGAAGTTGATACAGAAATGAAATATGCAGTGTCTTAACAGAAGCATGGGAACCTCTGTGCAATAGGGAGGCCTCACCACATTGCCCACTTAGTGCCAGGCCTGGGAGTCGGCACACCAACTGTGGCAGCACAGAGTCTAATGTGCAGGGAGTGTCTGTGTGTGGCATCCTATCATTGCTTGTCTTTTTTTTTCTTTCTTTTTTTTTCCCATCAATTTTGTCGATTTTTTTTAATCATCTTTTTTTTGTGGATGGTTTCTTTTAAGTCAGTTTTTTTTAATGCACTGATGGATGTCTTTTTCCACTAAAGGATATAGCAATAATGGCATGTCCTTACTTCTGAAGAACTGGCATGAGATGCAGTTATTTATTTATTCATTGCCCAAGTGCACACAGTCTGTTTAGATGGTAGATTTCATTCACAAGGGATCCTCAATTCTATTCTTTTGTATGTAAATTACTGAATAGATATGTGAGTTGTGACACATATTTACGTTAACATGTAGCCAGCAATACCCTCTAACAACTGCTTCCTGCCAAACTGCTTTGTGACACTTGAGTTAAAAGACTAACAGTATGGCTACATTCACAGTTGAATTTTTGCAAGCACAGAGTGTGGAATTGCACTGAAAACATTGTGAATGCATCTTGACAGCCAGGATTGGTTTGTACATGGCTGACATGTTATTTTTAATCCTTTCCATTGTTTCTTGCACTTGTTAATTGTTTGACTCTGCTGGACTGTAGTTTTCGCCCAGCTCAAGGCATGTCTTTGAATGTGAAACAGTTCAGTTTGTGCCTGGCATGGAGACAGACTGACTGGGTTTGTGATTAGTTTTTTTTTTCTTTTTGTGGATCCTTAGGTGGAAGTATCAGCAGGCTTTGTAGCTTTCATACAGTATCGGTATTAGTGTTGTACTCCAACGACTAGAACGTACATTAGATACATGCTAATCAATACAACTGAAACGAATTGACAGTGCTTTATACAGTATTTTTGTATTGCCAAACAGATTGTTCAAATTATTCTAGAGAAATCTATCTGTTGTTGACTTTCCCATGTGCCATATGATGATTTCTTTATTGGCTACCCTCTGTATGTGAGGAAGAAGAAAAAATCCATATACTCTAAAAAGATGTTGCTTATATAATTACTGCAGAGTTGAAATTTAATGTTTGATAACTAACCAGCTGGGAAAATTGTAAACAGCAAAATTCTAATTCTGAATACAAAAACTAGCACTTTAACATTTGAGTATAAATTAAGCCTGTAAAGTGTATATAAATACATTCAACAAATTTATTTATACCGCAGTATCATCATTTCTGTTGAAATATCCTTTAAGATGTGTGCATCCATACATTACTCTGTATGGGAGAAAATGAACAGAAATGATACAGGTCTGGATAAAGTCCCAGCAAAAACTGTGATACTGTAACAGCCATAAAACTGTGAGGAGTACAGAGTCTCTGGAGAGGAAGAAAAAGAAACACAGACAAGTTCCTATTAAAACCATGTCCAAAATTTGAACCCAAGTTTCACCTCAGCATCTCAGAGAGGTTTTAAAAAGGAACCTGACTAGAATCATATGTGCCCGTGATTCGAATGGTGTTGATGTATCCATGTGACTGTCCTGTTATTCTATGAATCCAATTGTGCCTCTAGTAGTAAGTTAAAGTTGTCCTGATTTCTGTCACAGATTCCTGACAACCTCTTCACAAATTTGAACAATAGCCAGTAAATGGTTTAAGATGGGGTTTTTGGGTGTTTTTTTTCCAAAATATGTTGTCTCTTTTTTCTTTTTCTTTTTTAAACATTGTAACTTACCTATAGCTTTAGAAGTAGTATTGTTTAATTGAGTAGAATCAGGACAAAAAGAAACAAGTTGAAAAAAAAAATCTAGTTTGCTTTGCAAATATTGTATGTGTCCCATACATATTTCACTTGGAAATGATCATTATGTGCTTATGGGGTTTGGTACCCTCATCTACAGTCTGTCTTCTCCCAGTCTCTCCTCCCTTTCCCCAAACCCCTCTCCCTTCTTCCCCTCTACCCTTGGCAAAACAGCAGTCTGTATCAGACTTGGATGCTGCATTGTGGTGCTATCTCCACAGATCTGATTGGTTCGTATTTGCAGTAGGAATATATTTATCTCATCAAGAGCAGTTAATAGTGTGGACTTTCTCGCACAGACATATCCCTTCAGTTGAACAAAACAGTACTGACAAACTTGCTGATGAATATGAATTTGTGAATATATGCCAAGCACATTGTGTACTGAGCATCAGAACACTGAAGGGGGTAAACCAGACAGGTTAGGCATTGCTGTGTGACCAGGTATTAGAAATAATGGTGATTCTTGCAGAAAGACTGTGGAATTAGGTGATTGGAGTACTGGAGAAACACAAGCAACCAAATGTTGCTAGCTCATTTGTGTTTTTTTTTTCAGGTAAGACTGAATAATAAGTATATTTTAGGCATGAATAATTTTTTTTAATGCACAAAGTTTGGTGTTTTTTTTCTCTGAAATAATTCCTTTTTTTTTCAGTGTAAAGGCTGGAACCACAACAACCTTCATAACTTAAAATATGAAAGGACTCTTCAAAAACATCATCTGTTGATCAACATCTTTTTTATATATTGTTACTTGTCATTGAGCAGTATATCAAACATGTGCCACAAGCTGTTTCTCATCTCTGAAACAAATTTAAGTACACGATTAAAAAAAGAAAGAAAGAAATAATAGGTGATTACAACTATGTCCTCTGTCCAAGTGCAAAACTATGATGGTAGTGGTTGCACTTTCAAACTTAATTTGGCTATCAGAATTAAGCCACACTCACATTTTGTTATTGGCGTATGATCAAAATCATGAATAGATCTGAGTTCACTCAGAACACAAGCATAATTTGAATTGGTGCTTTTTGGACAGGTCAAATTTACAATTGATTTCATGTTTCCTCAGTGAAAAAAAGCTTTTTTTCATTAATTAATCAGAAATGAAAAAAGTAAGACTTCATTTTCTACAGTATAGATAATCTTCCTTAAGATTGTAGTGGAGATAATATTGTAAACAGCAAGAGATTATACTTCTAAGTCTGAATAAAGCAGAACAGATATCACTTGCCCCAGTTCAGTTCACTTGCTCATGGAGGCATCACTGCATTCGGACAAATACATATTCACTACACCACATCTGCTATCAGATCGCTCGACCAGCTGTGTAACGCTCAATCAGGCCTTGCTCCAGTTTCTCAGCAGAGTCTGAGTGAAGTAAAGCAGAGAGATCACACGGTAATCTGAGTTCCCTATCAGGTGAGCAGTCCCAGGAAACTAATTTACACCGTGGATTAAAATCAAATGAACTCTGGCACAGACTCTGGCTTTACCTGGGGTAGGTTCTCATGGCCTGAGCGTTTATGCAGAGGTCAGGCATCTGGTGGTTTTTATCTTTTATCTTCTTTATTTCAAGCAGATGTGATTGGCATATATGGATCAGTCTGTATACTTTAACACCTTGAAACTGAAAGAGGCTTCAGTTCTGGTCATATTCACTCTGTTGTCTTTTATTTCCAGAACTAAGCTCAGATGAAGTATATGTGTGTGTGTATTCACAAACTGGGTGTTGAGGAATGACTCAGAGCTTTCGTGGGGTGGTGGTGTTGGTGGTTTTCCTGCACAGACAATGTGTGAAAGACAAATCCAGTTCTTGGTGTCACACAGAGAATTAATTTCACACGGGAGAAGCAATTCTTTGATCACAGTATATACAATTCAGTTGATTTCCTTGTGTGGTTGTATGGTTATAGTATACATGAACTGACATTCAGTGCACATGTATTTTGCAAATGGCTGTAAAAGTTTTGTTTCATAAGCTTTGTATGTTTGGAATGTAAATGTTGTAGTCTATTTGACTGTTATTTATTAGAACTCATAAAACAAACATGTGTTGTTGTGAAACTTGAGAAATGCGTGTTTATGGTCTCTGGTGGTGATAACTCATATCATTTGGTTGTTTGGTGTTGTTTTGCTTGAAGTGAAGACTTGCCACACACTGGTCGCTATTTGTCCACTTTTTTCTGCATTTGTTAATGTACAGTGCTTTGTAGATTTGTGCTGTAGGTAAAATCTAGTCTGGAGATCAGAACGTTTTGTCTCGGAGCTGGTGTACGTTCTGGGTAGTGTACTTTCTCAGTGTTTTACTGGACCAGCAGAATAGTGGGTTGTGCATTCAGGTGTGTGGTTATAGCTGTTGAGCATTGGTGTTGATGTCTGTTTCTAATTTGTGTGTGTATGTATGCATTATTGTGTCAGTTGTGGGTTTCTCCGGTTTATTCTGTACCAAAGCTTTTAACTGTGGGAACAATGACAGTGTTGTACATATTTTGCAGCATTACTCTTCCAGTTAAGGGATTTTCCCTGTTCTTCTTGAAAAGAAAGCAGCATTGCTGTTGTCTCCCTGCTCTGCCTCTCCATGCTTTCTGTCCTGTCACACTCTTCACCTTCACATGCATCTGTATTCAGCTTGTGAACTCAGTAGTCATCACTCACTTCTCTGGGTGAATTTTGGGCTGGCGATAGCAGTGTGCTTTTAATGATTATCATTACAGATTGTTTTAATCTGTAGAGAGAACTCTTCTTACTCCTTGACAGTGGAGCTGTTGTGATGACAGGATGTTGATCAAACCACTGAACAACAAGAAAATCTGTGTCTGAGCACACTGTAAACAACCCTGAAGTACAACTCTACCACAGAGTTTAAACTTGTGCATGGTCTTTTCAGTGTTTTTTTCAGTGACCCTGAGGAAAATTGGGCATTCTCCAGTCTTCTGTTCCAGTCATAAATCTGTGATGATTTTTGTTCTACAGCCTCTCTTCATATTTATTGATATGCTTGGTTATTTATTCAAAAGAACAGAGGAGATTTGCTTAAATTTGTCAGTTAGCATCTCATAATTCAGCTTTTATTCTTTTTTGTTATCATAAAGATAAAATCTTTTGTTTGTATGCATTCTGTGTAAAATGAAAAGTCAAAATTGGCATGTTAATATATATTGATGAGGTTCTTTATTGCCATCTCACTTACAAAGATGGTGCTTACGCAGCTGTCTATGCCTTTCACACTGATAAGCATGCACAACACAATCTTTTCTAGGCAGATGTAAATCAAGTGCTGAGTACATTTGAGCAATGTTGGATCATATTAGTCCTGTTAGTCTACTCTCTTGTACAGTTTCTGCCACTACCAAATATAAAAACCTAAAACATAATGGCAAACCATTAACTTCACACAAATGGCCAGAGGTGGCTTTTCCAAACAACGAAAATTAGAATGAGTATTAGTGTTAATCTTTAAGTTTCAAAATGATCTCTTACTGCTCAGATTCCACATTTGTGGTGTTTAAAACAAGTTCACTGTGACTTAACTTCACTGATGAGTAAAATGAACACCTTTGTGTCCCCCCACCATCCTGGTTCAGAAAGCTGTGAAAAACCACAAGATGGAAGTGATGACTAATAGCAGACTTAATAGTTCATAGTAAGGCAGATGACAGATCTTGAAGAACCTATGAACTCACTAAGTCATATTCTCACAACACTGCAGAGCAGATGCATTTTGAGATGCCGACAGTTATTCAAATCAAGATTACTTCTTTTTTTAGGACTGTGGAAGGTTACTTTGTTTTAAGGATTGTGTTTCAAGCTATGTAAAGTTTGTTCATTGTTCTGGAGAAAATTTGGATGTATCGTCTAGATGCAGGTGTCATAAAACTTGAGGAAGTGAACCTTACCAGTGAACCCACAGTGCTGTGTAGATATAGATATGAAACGGAAATGAAGAAGTTTCAGACTCAGACTGAGGCTGTGCCATCAGTTAGAACAGTCAAGATGGCAGATAAAGAGCTTAGACTGATGAAGATTACAGCTTGTAGTGAATTCATTGCCACAAATAAGTCGTGGAAGACTTGCTACTTGGGTTCTCTGTTTTTTTGGTTTTGTTTGGGTTGTTGTTGACTGAAGGACTGATTGTACAAATTGTTTTTGAAATGAGGATGTTGTGCAGATACATATGTATATGGTAAAATGAAGCTTTTCATTGTGTTGCAATGTTGTGAGATGATGTGTTCATGATGTTGTCAGTGGGTTGAACCCAGAGTGACATGTGGAAACAGAGAAGAGTG
Source organism: Babylonia areolata (assembly GCF_041734735.1). NCBI lineage: Eukaryota > Metazoa > Mollusca > Gastropoda > Neogastropoda > Buccinidae > Babylonia > Babylonia areolata. The sequence goes on from NC_134890.1 coordinate 4,707,912, forward strand.
GTCAAGCAGCGTTTGCTAGTAGTCAGTTTGCCATGATTTTGAGACCTGTAGATGACAGATCTCAGCAGTAGAGTTGCTGATCTCAAGCCACCTGTGTCTTGTTGTTTGAGTTTTGGCATGTGGATGGTCGTGTTTTCCCAATGAATGATGCCACAGCTCAGAGGTTATTTATTTTTGTATCATGGAACAAGTCTGCATGTTGTTGCCACACTTATTGGTATTGTGTTCACTCCAATAGCGTTGTCATCTTCATAATCCATGGGATGGGTATTGATTTGTTGAAAAGTGTGCTGCTTGTCATGAGCTGTTGTGATGGTTTGGCTGGTGGAATTTGTTGCTGTTTGTGTACAAAAATTGTGATATCATACATATTTTTGAAATTTATGGTTGACGTTTGCATTAATGTCACTTCCAGGTGTTCTTTGGTGGTTTAAAAAAAAAAGGAAAAAAAAAAGAATGTTCTATATCTTTACCGTTTATTTCTGTTGTGTCAGCAAGCATTGCTGTTGTGTGAACTATTTTGAGAGCAAAAATGTGAAGAATGTTTCCTCGGAATAGGAAGAGAATAGGAAGAGACTTTGTGCTACTGAATTGCCTGTTGTTATATATCACTGGCAGTGATTTATTTTCCCGCATCAAACATAGTCCACAGTTTGAGTTTCTCCTTACCCACTTATTAGCTTTTCCCCTGAATTAGATGGCCAGTTTCCTTCTGCGTTCTCTTTCTGCTTTCTTCCTTTCCACTGCCCCTGTTCTTTGGGGAAGGGGAAGAGTGAGAAAAGATAACTATTTTTTATTATTAATCATTTTCTGTCCAACATTTCTTTCACTGATTGGCAGCTGCACTCCATAAACAGTTAGAAACTTGTGGATAGCAAATGTCAGCCTGCATTGTAATCAGTGATAATCAGTGTCAAATGCTTTTATTCATGCGCATGAATCTTTTACAACGACAATATTTAAGAAATTATATCACAAGAATTGTATTATTTTGCAAGTGAAAATAAAACTTGGCATATGCTTGGAAAACACCTATTTCATAGATCATAGAATTGAGTAATCTCTTTGTTGTCCATGATATAAAGACAAATAAATGAATAAATAAGAATTAATCATCAATACCCCAAATATATAAATAACATTGAATGATGAGTAGGGTTGGGAAGCTGAAGTGCGTGAAAGAAAAAGAAAAGAAGACAAATTTATTAGTATTTCTAGCACTTTATATGGATGCTGTGTTCATGTGTTTGTGAGTGTTAATATCAAGATGCCATTTTGCGCCATGTGTTTTCTTTTGCTCAGATCTTTGTAAGGTTCCTGGATTTGTCACCAGGTGTTTGTGGAAAAGAACAGCGATTCATTGAATCACAATTTATTCGGGTGGTGGTAATCACTGATTGAATCTGACGTTAGAAATTAGCTTTCTGAAATACTGTCCAGAGGATGATAGAATTGAACTTGAAGAATTGGATTCAACCTTGTGATAGAAAAACAGTTGGTCTTCTCTGTTGTACTGTATTAAATCAAACATAAGTATTCTTGTTGAAATTGATATCCTGTGGTTCATAATTACCTTTATTTAAAATATGTAACAGTGTATCACATCAAAGTCTTTATATAGTCCAAAATAACTACAAATCTGCGAAAATGACAATCAGTGTGGTGGCTTTGAGGTTGTTTTTTGTTGTTGTTTTTTTTGGTGGTAACAGCATATTTTTGGAAAATTCACACAGAAAGCTTATATTTTGCTCAACAATGTCTTTCATTATTGTTGTAGAGAAGAGCATCAGTCAAGAAGAAAATGTATCGTTTTTGTAATGAATTGTATTCTACAAAGTGTCACCAGATTGTACTAACTCACAAAAATACTGTCATGTAGAGGGATGTGTTTTCTTGTTTGTTCTCTGTTTCTTTGTCAGTTGCAACCATTTCTTTTCTGTGGATTGCTGTTTCAGAACAGTTGTCTTTGTTTTATGTTGTTAAGGCATTTGTTTCACATGTATCGGGTTTGTCACTGTGTTTCAGAAACATCCATGTTGTTCGAATACTTGATTCAGTTGTCTCAGCAGCTTTGCAAAACCTGGTGCAGTGCATGCTTGGTTGGGTCTGCCACAGCGAGCATCGTCATCCTGCAGGATGATTCTTTCTCTGACAGATTTCAGACACATTGAAAGAAATCTCTTTGGGCAGTTGTTTTGTTTGATCTTCTTCCATGTCTGGAGAGGGTTTTGAGTTTTGAGGTATGATGAAGAAGGAAGGGGGAGGGGTTGGCTGGAAAACATGGTAATTATATTTGATAGATGATAAGGAAAGCGTGACTGTTCTTTTGTAATTCACAGACCACATGGTTGGGAAAGGTGAAGAAAGCTTAAAGTGTTCTGGTCTGCAAAACATGTTAAAATGAAATAAAATAATTTAAAAGATATGTAAATAAAATGAAATAAAGTAAAATAAAGCTTCACGGGGGAAACGTCTTTTGGTGCAGACATTGACAAAAAGCCAGATTGAGGGCTGAGGTGAAAACAATTCTTTAGAAATTATAATAAAAAAAATAAAAAAAATGTACCAAAAAAAGAAAAGAAACTGCCTGTTCAAGTAGGACATGAACAGATCAGGTCTAGATGGTCATATCTTCAGCAGTCAGCATCTCCATTGTAGCCAAGCAGTTCCATTCCTGTGAGCATGTTGGTTTTAAGTGGTGTGTCATACTGCTGTCATGGTCACCTTCAATTTCAAGACATTTTTATCTATTCTCCATATCCAGGGGATGAGGACGACAACTATTGCCATAGTTGCAATGTCTTAGTCTCAGTTGTTCAAGTTAATCTCTCTTCTTCTTTTTTTCCTTTTTTTTTCTTTTTTTTTCTTTATCGTATCATCAGGTTCAATTTTTGTTGGCAGTCATGGTGATCAAAGTATGTTTCAGAGTTAAGTTTGTTTCTCAAACTGTTTTTATGATCTTGTCGGTGTTTTTGCTTCTAAAATAATGCATTTTATTTTGCAAAGCACCGTATGGATAACTATGATTATGTCTTTTTTTTCTCCTAAATTTGGGGGCAGTGCTAAATAATCAGGAGTGCCTTGAATTTTATGTCAACGACTTAAATGATTGAGTTTTGGTTTGGGAAGAGGGCTGGAAAATGTTCCAGAGATAGTTATCTACATGTACCAAGTATTCCCTGTTTCAGATGAGATAGAATTTAGTATTTCAGTATTCACATAAAAAAAAAAAAATCATTGGAACATGGTATTACTTTTGACTGAAAAAAGTGCAAAGACATGGAACATTAGTTATGAAGTTGACAAGTACTTGTATCAAGAATGCTATTAGATAGATAAATAAGAACAGCTTCTTGTCAACATCAGTTGATGCATGGACCTGTAACATGTTTATGAATATTTCGAAAAGCCCAAGTCTCAAGTTTGAATCTCACAGTGGGTTGATTGTTTCCCCCCTCTGGGCATGTAAGTGCTGGTTCTGGATGTGACTCTTGAAACAAGACGGTAAATCAGTATTCCTTGTGATGATTATGAGCTCAAAGAAGTACAAGTATTCCACAATTCAAAAGCATCTTTGATTAAAATCACTGTGCAAACATATTCTAACAAGGACCTTCCCATTGTCTCATATTATTGTGTACATGTTGGTTGTGATGTCCCAAGGGTTACTGAGGAGGTGGGATGGGGGGGGGGGGGGGGGCGTTGAGGGAGTTCAAAACTATGGAAGACAGTTTTTGTTGAATGTTTCACAAGACCTTTGACAACATAGAAGATCAACTTTGCAAATCAACATTTAAAATGAGATCATATTTTTAAAATGGTTTTCGTTGTTCTTTTTTTCCTTTCTTTTTAATTTTTTTTGGTATGGTATAGTAAATAAATGAAATACTTATAACTTTGTGATCATGTGTATACACAGTAAGTTTTCTTTTTTCTTTTTTTTTCTTTTTAATGTGTTTGTGGACATAAATATAATGTAGCTCCTTTGCTGTGTACGGCTACAATCAACACTTTGATTCTTTTTCTTTTTTTTCTTCTTTGTTTTTTGCCATGGCTTTTCTTATTCTGATTGTGATTTCTGGTGAATTTTGATTCATAAGTGGCATGTGAAAACAGAAAATATAAAAATCTTAGGCGAATTAAAAAAACAAAAACAAAACAAAAAAACAAAGCAAATACTAATCATGGGGGAAAATATAAAAGATGCCTAAACATTTCTGCATTTTTGAACAAGCCAATTTGAGTCTGTTCTGAATGGTATATTTGTAAAAGAGAACTATCCTTTTTGTCCTAGTAATCTCAAACTGAGATTAAACGATGTAGTTTAGCACATTTAACATATGCCCAATAACACCCCAACTCTTACATCAGCCTGATTGCTCAGAGAAGTTGGAACAAAGCATATCAGTGTATGGCCATACAACAAAAAATCCTGGTGTGATCATTTGACATTGTTTTTTTTTGTTGAGCATTACAGACCATCATGATTACTTCAGAGTTGGTTTTTTTTGTTCTGTTTGTCCAAGTTCTGCATCTTGGACATACATCAAATCACAGTCGAACAGTTGTTGTTGAAGAATTGTCTTTAATTATTTAATCTTTCTACCTTTGTGTTATCTTCAGGTTGTCATTGGCGTAATATGTGTGGTGAATTGTTGAAATATTTTACTATTTTTGTCCATCAGAGATGTTGTTGCCCATGTTTCCTAATATTCATGGCTTATATTGTTGAATTAGAGATGTTTAAAATTGTTTTATCTGTATTTGTGTGTGTGTGTGTACATGTGCATGCTTGCGTGTGTGTGTGTGTAAAATTTGAAAGCCTTTCACTTCAGCCATTTGTTTTTTACTGATGCCAGTGATCCAAAATGTTGCACATAATTGTTTGTGACAAGCTGGAGTATAATAGTTGTGCTGTAGTTATTTGTCACCTCAGAGATCTTGACATCTGTGGTTGTGTTTCTGTAGTTGATGCTTGTTATTGACCTTGTTATGCAGTTGTTGTTTTTTGACCTTGTTTGATAGTAGCTGCACTGTAGTTGTTGATGGCCCTGCCCCAGTGTTGTGTACAGGCAGTGTGTCTCTGGGCCTGTTGGTCTGAAGTGTAGTGCTTGTTGACTCGCTTAGCTTTGGAAAACTGGTGTCAAAAAGTTGTGCTGAGGAATGGTTGTTATGAAGAAACTCCTTTTTATGTGGTCGCTGTTGTTATTATTTGTGGCATTGATAGCAGGTTGGTGATTCACTGGTTTTTATGTTATATCAGAGATCATATCAGTTTAAAAAACAGTTTTTTTTCTTACTTGCACAAATCAAAACAAGTGTCACAATTGTTGAGTTTGGTTTCTGTTGGTGTTTTGAGTGTGTGTTTTTTCATCCACTTGCGGTTTGTCATGGTTTCAAGTCTACTAGTATGGTCGGAACAGGATCTTGGGGTTTATATTTAGTTTTTGGCATCTTCACAGCTGATCCCTGTTTTCATAGCTGACAGAACAAATACATTGATGTATGCTCTGTGTTGTACATATTGCACTGACTCAGTTTCTGTGACTTAATAGCTGCCATCATGTCATGTGTTTCAACTTGGTTCTGCTGTGGTCATACTTCTAGATATCATTGCTGCTGTAGTGTGCTTAGTGCTGGGGATGGTACCATGCAAGCTGCTGTTAGCAACACCATTGGTCTCAAAATGTGGAGCAGTCTTTTTGTATGTAGAAGGACCTGTAAAAATGGTTGTGGTTTATGAATTGTGAGGAAATAGCTTGTGCTGTACATCCCACCCCCTGTCTTCTCCCCTCCTATCTTGTCTAGCGTCTTGATGGACTCTCAACATATACAATACTCTGCTCTGTCGAAGGCACGAAAATGTGGTGAGATCAGTATTGATTTGAATGTTTTTGAGCAGCTGTCTGTATGTGTGTAGTTATTGGTTGCTGCTTGAAGCTTCAGAAAATCAGTCAAGGAGAAACAATGACGTCAAAAAAAGAAACACATTAGCTGGATGATTAAAAAAAGCTAAACAAACAGTTAAACACACATCACAGAAGTTCCGTTTCTTTTCTTTTGCCAGTGATCTTTGTCAGGGATGTTGCTAACTACAGCCTTAACATAAGCCTGGTCAGATGTTTTAAAAACTGGCTAGGCTTTGTTGAACTGTTTTGTTTGAATACCCAAAGTATGCTGTAAATGCTTGAGAACTTATTTTTAGAAACTGGGAGAGCCTTTGCTGGATCCCCTTTATCAGTGTGAATGTATAGCACAAGTGGGTCCAGGTTCCCTGGAAGAGGTTGAGAAACGGTGCAGACTGTGAAGGTTTGGAGGCTTGAAGCAGTGCTGTGTACATACTTTCGTCTTATAGTTGGTGCTGAGCAAGATGACTAGATGTCTGGACGTGAAGCCAGTTTCCATGATCCACAGCAGGGCTTACTTAGTCAGAGCTAGAGAATCATTAGTGGATGAACTTGCTCTCTCTTCATTACTTCATATCCTTGTTGTGGAAGTATGTGTTAAGAGTCTTAATCAGTTGTAAATACAGGTGATGAAATCGCCTTTTGATTAAATAGTTGTTTTGATTGTTCTTAGAATTCTGAAAATTGCATGTGGGTGTGCACGCACACACACACACACACACAGAAAGAAACACACACATGCACACAAACATTATTTATAAATTGATAAAGTTTTATTGCTCTATTTTTTTAAGAATTGAATGAAACAATTTCATTTTTAAGTTTAATAAAATTGGAGCACTAAAAGGTGTTCTGTAAATGCAATCTGGCAGACATTTTAGTTAACAGCATTAAGACATGTTTGTAAAATGATTGACTTTACATATGGAATATGCTTTTCTTTGTATGAAGAATAAAGTGTGTTTCTTGTACTGAATTACATTTGTGCTATTGCTTGGATTTTGAGCAGTGAAGAAAACTGTTTTGAATGGTTAACAGAAATGAAATGGACACCTGGAAAGAATGTACAAAGATAGTACAAGCTTGTTTTTTTATTTATTTATTTATTTTTCAGTGATGAATTTTGTTGCATCGCTAAAGTAACTGTATAAACATTAAGCGTTAGAATATTATTTCTCAACACAAAAATACCAGTCTTACAATATGTTGATTTCACTGTAGCATTCTTGTTGTTTTTTGTGGGTTTTTTTAAATATTTTATTTTATTTTTTATCAACATGTTAGGAGAGTGGAGAAAGGGTTAGTGTATACCAGAAGTTGTTCATGTAAGGCTTTTGTCAATTACGTATACATGATCATATCAAAACTTTTTTTTTTCCTTTGTAAAGTTACATTAGTGTTGGACCTGAGAGTGTTTCAGGAATTGTATTTCTGTTTCTTTTTTTGTATTTATGTGTGAGCCAGTGGAAAAGTCTCAGCAATGTGGGTTTCAAGTTTGGTGCCCTTGTATTATAATATGCAAGTAGGAATGAAAGTTGCTGCGCTTTTGGTTACTGTTCCACAGTAATTCAGTTACACATGGAAATAGTCAAGATACATACTCAGGTATCACAACAGTGCAAATGTTTTAGAAAGCCTTGTTGTTGGCTTAGAGCATGTGGAAAAAAATTCTCCTTCATTTTTCTGTGTTTTTTTGTTGTTGCCCACACAAGTAGTTTGTGTCCCAGTGTTTTATCTTTCTTTCACTTTGATCCTATGATGTGGAAGGCAGTTACTGCAACTGCAAATCTTTTTGCTGCAATGTGCTCCTCTTTTTCTGGGTTATTTTCATTGTAATGGACCCTAGAATGTAATATTACATAGCATGTAATTGTAGATCAAGAGCAGACAGTTGTTCTGCTGCTTGCATTTGATATTCTGTTGACATGACAGTTTCCTGTTGTTGCACATTGACTTTACAGATTGTAATGGACTGTTTCAGGTACTAGCGTTACACATTCCAGTTTTTTTTTTTCTGTTCTTTTTTGGTGATTCACTACTGGTTGTGTGTTCTGTGATTCATTTTCTTTTTTCATTCAGTGATCGTACTATGTTATATTCCAGTTTTAGTGGACTTACTCCACTGTACAAGTGTTAATGGACCACCTAGAGATTTACATCTGTGTAGATTTTTTTTCTCTTACAGTTGATGGTTTGGACCAGTTGTTGATGGTTGGTGTGAATCCTCTGTTTTTTGACCGTGTCTGTGTTCTGTTGAATGGTAGATCTGAGGAAGACGATGCCTTTGTGACTCCTTGCCTTTATGTTGAAAAGCACTTATTTTGTTGAGTCTTGATTGCTGTTAATGAAAGGAAGTAAAATATTGATTAAAAAAAAAAAGAAAAAAAAAAGAAGAAAAATCACATCACGAAATAGAAAAAAAAAAAAAAAATGATTGAAAGGAAAATGTTTTTGTTTGCTTGTAGCATTAGTTGATTTTTAGTTGCATAGTTGTATGCATCTGTTATGGTGTTGAAGTATTTTTTGTGGAGGTAATTCCACATCCATGCTTGTGCAATTTGACACAAATTTTTGTTGTTGTTGTTTTTTTTTATAAAATAATTTGAATTTTTAAATTTCTTGCAGTTGCTTGGTGATGTTAAATGTTTTCTTCAGCATAGCTTTGTCCTTCTTTTTGGTGTCTCTTGCATGACATGAACTGATATCAGTCTATGAAATGATCAAAAGAAGTAAGAAGCTTCAAGTAGGAGAAGAAAATGAATCTGAGATTGACAGATCAAGTCTTCACTCTGCCCCACACTTGTGCACACATGAACACTGAAAGCAAGCATATGCTAACTGAACCATCCTATTTTTCTCAAAAACCCCTCTCCCACCCCACACCCCATCTCTCCTAGCTTCTTGTTTTTTCTCAGAAGAGCACTCTGACTTGAGTAGAATTTACATCCATCCAGATTCAGTTTGAGGTTTTTAAGTGTGGTTGCAAAAATAATCCATATATGTTGCCAACTGTTTTGCCAAGGAAAAGAAAAGAGAGAAGGAAGGCTTTTTAATTGCATTAGCTTTTTCCAAATCTGTCAGAGATAAAATTTCTTCAGCATATATATATATATATATATATATTTATACACATACTCTTCACTGTATATATACAGACTATATATATACACAAACACTCACATAGAGGCTCTTGAATGTGAGTTGAAGACAAATTGAAACCTTGTGTTCTTCTTCCCTGCATTTTTTTGCAACTGGTGGTTTGTGGTTGACTTGTGATAATGTGATTGTAATGAATCCCTTTCCCGTGGGAAGCAGAGAGTGGATATATTTTATAACACACTTATGTAAAAAACCTGTCTCTGTACATACCTTGTCTTGTTTTGGTGCACAGTAGTGTCATTGAGAGGTTCTAGGCTGCAATGCTCCTGTTCATGCAATATGTCCACACTTGTCGTGGTGTTTCCTTGTGTTTTGGTTGGGATTCTGTTCAGTCAGACTGTTCAAGAAACATGCTGGATGACCGTGTAATACATTTAGTCAGCATATCGTCTGGCTAATCAGATTTAATGTTATCCATAAAATAAAATATGCTCTTTAGAAATTTTATCAGTAAAATATTCTCTTATCTATATATCTGTATTCAAGTTTGATTAAAACTGGGCAATGAACAGAAAGAAAATTGCCAGTCTTGGTCATCAATGATTTAGGTTCTATGTAGGAAAGGAATAAAAACGTGACAATTGATTTCACTCAGAATTGTTTTTCCTCTTGAACTTGCCATGACCAGTGAAACATTTAGCATTTATATGAAGAAAGAAAGTCAGTGCTAGTGACAATACAGCTGTCTACGTATTGCCAGTGCAGATGAACATGTGCTGAACTGCTGACAGGCCAAGAACAATATGGACAGTGAGTTGCCTTTGGCCTTCACATCCTTCTGGGCTTAGTAGTCAATTAAAAAAAAAAGAGAAAAAAGTCTGCCAGATTGGAATGGAAAAAAGAAACTGTCACTCTGGAAAACTTGAAACAGGACCATACTGAGGTGCAGACTGTCCCTGTGCCATGCATTCAGTGGATCCAAAACACACACTGTTCTTCCTTGTGCTCACATGTCAACATGACACAAAATCAGGGAGTTTTGTAAAAGTTCACAAAAAAATGAGACACTTGGAGCAGAACTTAAAGAATATGCACATAGAAGACTGAGGTGGGTTGAATACACCAGGAGAAGAAAAGTTGTACAGGAAATTAAATTAATAATTATGTAAAGGAGGGAGATTAAATAAATATACTTTGTACTTGGTAAAGGTGGGTTGGTGACGTGGGGATTTTATTTTCTCATCCACAACCATGTCTGCCGTCAGAGCTGAAGAGACTGTTGATTCCAGGAGAACAGGGGAAGGGACCACCTCAACAACAGCAGATTACAACAGGCAATGAGGCCAGCTTGATTACTGTACCACACTTGGGATTAGATATCCTTGGCATGCCAGGTCCAGTGTTTAACTTACCAGTTATGCCTTTCAGATGGGAGCTTTTAGGGAGAAAATATGTAGTTTGTTATGATCCTGGAATGATAAGTATTTACTGAAGGAGGGTGCAGGGCTTGGGAGACACAGCTCTTTGTATTGCACTTGGTTCTTGGTGAGTGTTCAGCATTGTGTTGGCTGTGCTGTATAAGGCACAGCATGCAGATCAAATATAATTGTGCAAAGTAACTGTATAAAACATATAAAGAAAATTTTGGTCTGCATAAGTGTTTGAAAATGCCTTTCCCCCCCTCTTATTCTAAAGGTAAATAAGCGTTTTTTTAATGAAGAAATTAGTGGAAGAAATCAACAAGTTCATTCAAGTTAGTTTGTTGTGAAATTATTTTGATGTGCCAGACGATGTGGTTGATGTTGACCAGATGGAGATGTACTGAATCTCTTGTGAACAGTATTGGAACGGATGTGTGACTTGAGTTGATGCTGATGTACAAAATGTTGCTGACAGCATTATTCCCTTGGCCCGAGGAATGTTTGGCTTTGTGCTGAATTTCACTGCAATAAGCGAGACCCACTGTCTTCAGGAAGTGATATGTCTTGTGAAAAAACGATGACACTGGTTGATTGTACGGGTAACCCTCTCACTGACTGCTTGGTTTTAAGTTGAATTTGTCCTGGTTCATCCTGTTCGACATTATTTTCTTTATTTCCTCTTTTGATTTCAGAATGTCTTTTTTATTTATGTTTCTAGAAACCCTCAGCTGCTTTTATGGCAGGTAAAAAATGTTCACATTTCCTCTTCAGTTCCTTCAAATCGCACTGAATACACATAGTGATGAGACTGTTAAAAATCTTGCTCAATTACTCAAGAGGAGATATACTAAGTTAGCTCTCCATTTTGAGTCACATGTCCATTGCTTGGTCCACACCCAGCCAAAAGTACAGGTAATGCGCATAGTGTCTTTGCAGTAGCAGAAGGTCAGTGCAGAGACCACCTGAAAACAACCCTTCTCAGCCCACTGTCTCATTTTTTGACATGATACTCTGTAGTCAGCATTATTTAAGTGATTTCTCTGACATGATCATTCATGCTGACAGAACCAGAACTGGAACCTGAACGAGTTCATTTTGTTTCAAGGGTACTTGATGTCTCTGCGAAGGGGAAAGATATGGTGATCACAAACTTATCTTATGGTGGAATCTAAATCTGCTTTTTTAGTCACGATGATGACCTGACAAGCCATTTCCATGTTTGGTTTTGTGAAGTCTTTGGAAAATGATACAGTCAGCAGGTGTGTGGCCTGTTGCATTGGCTATAGACTTTGACCGTCATACATATATACATCTGATCTGGGTATTCAGAACTGTCAAAAAGCACAGGACATGAGCATGTTGGTGTAAGTATTCAGCACTTGAAGAAACTATTGCTCTTCTTGTTTTCTTTGCTCTCTCTTCCATTTTCCCAGCTGCCCTCTCCCCCAGATCCCTATAGTATTCAATTGTCTTCAGGCTTCCTGGAGCTGGGATGGAAGTGAACACTGTTCTGCTCTTCTTTAACATCATATCCTCACTCGGTTTTGTTTTCAATCTTCATTTTGTTTTGTATTTCCAATTTGTATTAGAATGGCAGTTCAAACAAAAAAGTGTCATATGTATTGATTGCTTTGGAAGTGTTTTATGAGGGCAAGGTGAATCAGGATGAATACAACAGAATCACGAAATGGATACAGGTGGGCCCAAATGCTTGTGTTTTTCTCACACAAGTGCAGTGTAATCTTTGGTGTGTGGTTAGGTGTTCTGTTTGCTGTGCTGTGACATGGGAGTGCTGGGTTCAGCCTTGATATATCCATGTAAACTTGGTGCAAATTGTAAGTGGGTGTGCTATTCTTCTTTGTCTGTCAGCTCAAGTCCTTGGATTTTTTTTTAACATTTTCTTGTGATGGCTCCCTCCCAAAACAAACATGTCTTTCAGAAAAGCTGCAGAGAGGGGTTTGCATTGATTGCAGAAAGTATTACCATGTTAGAAGCAGGAGTTTGGACATGCTGTCTGGATGGAAGGACAGTGGGAAGGTGTGTACATGTGTGTGTGCCATACATGGATGTGGTTGGAACCAAAAGGGAACAGTTCAGTTTGTTTCTGTTCTTATTGAATTGTAAAAGCTTCAAGAGCACAGGTCTTTCAGAAGTATGTGACAGACTCAATGTACATGATGCCAGTAATCTTTGGAGCATACAGCTGCAATTGGCTGAATTCAAAAGATCAAGTTTATGCATGGGTTTGTCCATTACGATGTAATAATTAAACCAATTGTACATTGTGTGCAGCTGTCCCCAGTCACCCCTCCTTTTGCTGAAATATTGTTGCACTGCAGTTTGTTTCTTTATTGCTGCAGTGAGTTTCTCAATCTTCGTATGTTTAAACACATCATACAGCTGAGGTGGGGAATAGGTCCAAGTATGATGCTGTCTCACCTAGATTTGAAGTTGCTTTTTTATTTACATGACTTCAGCCTTTGTTTTTATGGCCCTCTGGTCAGCTGCACTATTAGCAACAACAGAAACAAAAAAACAAACAAAAAAAGTATTTATTGCAAACAAAGCTGAGATAAGCAAACCAAAGCAAAAAGGAGAAAAAGAAAGTGAGCACAAAGTCCAGCATGAAAGGGAGTGTTAAAAATACAGAAATATTTTCAGAAAAACATTTGGACATTGGTCACATTAAAAATTTACTGGAGTACACGTTCCAGACTTGGCATTGATACGACAAAGGGGAAAAAGAAGACGGAAACAACAAAGAGAAGGAACAGAAAGAAAGTAAAAGGATGGTTCATACCATTGGACAACGGGTTGGCTGAACATATGTGTGTGATTCGCTTTGCTTCTAGTTTGCTGCTGGCAATCAATAGACATGGTTCCTTTGTGCTGCCAAGTGATATATGTAAAGGCATATTTTTATACAAAATCTGTGTGTAGTGTATGCACTTTTTTGGTTTGTTGGTTGCCCTGTTAGCTTGTCAGAAGGTGAAGAGATGAATAGACAGACAATGGGCAGTAAAGACCTGGACATCATGGCATGGAATGGCCATGCTCCAGATGTGTGAAAGTGTTGAAAAGTGGCAGAATGAAACTGTTAATACTTTGTCAGTTTTTTCCTTTTTTCTTTGTCTTAAGTATTATGACTATTGTTTATGGCTTTTTTCCTTTAAAAAACTAATTTTGTTTTCCTTTTCCCAGTTTCTTTGCCTTTAGTATTATTATTATTTATTGTGTTTTTTTGTTGTTTTTAAAATTTTTTTAACAATCTTGGTTTACTGATTTTCTCTTTTTTTCACCCTGACAAATCATTCCATTATTCTTAAACAACAGGTCTGTCTCCCTGCATTCCTTGTTAATCAGTGTCTTTTCATGTCAGAATATGACGGGGGAAAAGTTGTGTAGATGTGCAATGGACACAGACCAGTTCTTGCATCTGAATTCTGTTAACTACAAATCAGATTTCAATTAAACCTGTATCTGTGCTGTAGTGTTTTTTGTTGTTTTTGTTTTTTGTTTCTTTGTTAAGAGACAGATTTAGACTGCTTTCATCACATTATGTTGACATAATGCACAATACTTTTTTCTTCTTTTTTTAACTGGTTTTTGGTCTGAGGAATCTCTTTGTTTACTTCTGAATGATTTGTTCACATTATGCTGCTTAAGTGTGCATTTTGTTCTGCCTCTTTTCACAAGGAGAGTCAGCTTGCTGCCAAAAGAACAAAAGAAGCAGATAAGCTATGCAAGAGTTTGGATAATGTTGCTGGTTAACTTGACAATGCAGATTTCATTTCAATGCATGCTGTTAGTTTTGGGTGTAGCTTTCTTGTTTCATCATGTTGCAATTAGAAAAATTGTCATGCCTGTTTTCTTTCTGTTATGGATTACCCTAAATAAAGGCATGGTTGTTTGAACATCTTTCTCTTGGCTTGTCTGTGTGTTGTGCTGTCTTACTTCTATGTGTGTGTGTGTATATGTGTGTGTGTGTGAGAGAGAGAGAGAGAGAGAGAGATGACAGTTACTACCATTGACAAGACAAGAAGATTGTTTTGCCAAATGATTGTAAATTCTTATTAAAGTATAAGTAAAAACAGTGGAAGATATTTCTGGACACTGCCAGATACTGCAAAGACAACTTTGGGGATAATCTCTTGCAGAGTCTTATAATAAAAATGAAATTAAAAAAAACATAAAATTTCTGCCAGCCTAAAATGAACAAGCCTGATCTATTACCACACAGTGAATGATGGGCAAGACAAAGGTTTGGTTACGCCAGTTTGAGTTTTTGTTTACTAGGATTTTATAAGTTAAAATACTCAAGTTGAATATGTTTATTGTCTCATTCTCTTACATCCAGTCACAATCAGGACAAGAAGGCAATCACTAATAAAATAACTCTATACGATATGGTATAGAGACAGAAAGGTCACTAATAATAACTCTGAATGAGATGTTATAGAGAGAGAAACGTGGTCACTAATTATAACTCTACACAAGATGGTCACTAATTATAACTTATAACTCTACACAAGATGGTCACTAATTATAACTCTACACAAGATGTTATAGAGACAAAGGTGGTCACTAATAATAATTCTACACAAGATGTTATAGAGACAAAGGTGGTCACTAATATAATTCTGTACAAGATGTTATAGAAACAGAAAGGTGGTCACTAATAACTCTATATGAGATGTTATAGAGACAGAAAGGTGGTCACTAATAATAACTCTGTACAAGATGTATAGAGACTGAAAGGTGGTCACTAATAATAACTCTACACAAGATGTTATAGAGACAGAAAGGTGGTCACTAATAATAACTCTACACAAGATGTTATAGAGACTGAAAGGTGGTCACTAATAATAACTCTACACAAGATGTTATAGAGACTGAAAGGTGGTCACTAATTATAACTCTATACAAGATGTATAGAGACTGAAAGGTGGTCACTGATTATAACTCTATACAAGATGTTATAGAGACAGAAAGGTGGTCACTAATTATAACTCTATACAAGATGTTATAGAGACTGAAAGGTGGTCACTAATTATAACTCTACACAAGATGTTATAGAGACTGAAAGGTGGCCACTAATTATAACTCTCCATGAGATGTTATAGAGACAGAAAGGTGGTCACTAATTATAACTCTACACAAGATGTTATAGAGACAGAAAGGTGGTCACTAATAATAACTCTACACAAGATGTTATAGAGACAGAAAGGTGGTCACTAATAATAACTCTACACAAGATGTTATAGAGACAGAAAGGTGGTCAATAATAATAACTCTACATGTGATGTTTAGAGACAGAAAGGTGGTCACTAATAATAACTCTATACAAGATGTTATAGAGACTGAAAGGTGGTCACTAATTATAACTCTATACAAGATGTTATAGAGACTGAAAGGTGGTCACTCTATACAAGATGTTATAGAGACTGAAAGGTGGTCACTAATTATAACTCTCCATGAGATGTTATAGAGACAGAAAGGTGGCCACTAATTATAACGTTTAGAGAAAAGCAGACACAAATAACAAATCTGCATGAGATGATTTGAAACAGAGGTTAAGATGGAAAGAGAGAGGACGACCTCCAAAAACAGACAGATGATGATGATACGGATACGGACACAGCTCCTCTCCTTGGTCAGAGAACAAGTGCTAGGCACTTTACATACAGTCAATTGCACAACAGGTTGTCTACCTGGACAAAACTGATAGAACTGTCACTGGGCACTTATTAATTTCATGTATCATTCTGTCAGGTTTCAGTCACACACATACACACACACACACACATGATTTTCTACAAATATGATGGTTTATTTTATTTCTTTTTACCCTGACATGTAGGCAGCCATATACCATTTTGGGGTGTGTGCATGCTTGGTGTGTTCTTGTTTCCATAACCCAGACAGAGAGTGGATCTTTAAACAAAAATCCACAACAAAGAAAACGGAAGGAAGCCTCATTCATTTCATTTATTTCTTGAACATAGCATGTTAACAAACACCAAGTATCATGCAGTTTTGCTGTTCTTTCTTTTGTATGATTTAAACTGCCTCCATCTCCTTCCTGCCTTTCTCACTGTCCTGACTCACAGAGAAAAGGGTGGACTTCAGCCCAGCCACGCTTTTTTTTTTATTTTTATTTTTTAAAGCTTGTTGGAAAGGATTCTTTAATTCACTTCTTTTTTCTTGCTGGGATAAAACAAGGTTCATCAAAACCTGGGTGATACATGTTGCAAAAAGATTTCTTTACTCAGAATCCAAAAGTTGCGACTCACATCCCTGTATCGATTCTGCTGCTGAGAGCGGTGAGAAACTGCCGAAATGTTTAGATGATTTGCAACTCCTTGATTCTGACCTAGTACAGAAACCTTTCTGCTACAGACATGACAGAAACTGTAAGGAGAGGGGCAACGCAATATATTACATTGCGTACAGATGAAAGGTGGGGGGGGGGGGGGGGGGGGGGGTATGGAGGAGGAGGGGGGAAGGTGCAAGGGGCGAGGCAGTGAATGTGTGTTCAGACAGTGGAAAGCCATCTCTGGCAGTGACAGTTTTGCAAACAACACGGCTTGTTGTAGAGATAACACCCCCTCCCTTGACACATACAGACTTACATACACATAGTCATTCAGATGAGACGATAAACTAAGGTCCCATGTGCAGCATGCACTTAGCGCACGTAAAAGAACCCATGGCAACAAAAGGGTTGTTTCTGGCAAAATTATGTAGAAAAGTCCACTTCAATATGAAAACAAAAACAAAAAACAGCAGGCAGGAAAAAAAGAAAAGAAAAAAAGGGTGGCGCTCTCAATGTAGCGACGTGCTCTTCCTGAGGAGAAATTTGTTGTGACAAAAAGAGTAATACAATACAATACACACAACTGCCCATCTCTGACACTTTGGCTGTGTCTGCACAGCACTGGAAAGGCTTACCAGTGATGTCTTTCAGAAACACACACACACACACACAAAAAAAACAACCACCAAAAAACAACAACAAATCAAAACAACAACAAAATGAAACATGTACAGCAAAGGAAGATTTCTGGAGTCAGTTACCCTTTCTTTCACATCAGCCTTTCTGAGCTCAGCTCTCTGGTTACACAACAAAAGAAGCCACTTCACAGCCAACCATAATGTTTACAAGACTCTACATCTAATTCTAACTACAAAAAAAAAAAGAGATAAAGAAAAGCTTTCAATAAAACCAAGACAACTAACCAAAAATCTTTCACCTTTTGCTGCCGACAGCCCAGCAGATAACCAAGAGCCATATCAGCACTGTAACACTGCAAACATCACTTCCATAGAACTCCCCCCCCCCCCCAACCCCCCCCTGACACCCACCTGGAAAAGAAAATCAGGCAAAAGTACAGTTCATTTCCTGTACACTAACTTAGGACATGCCTCTAACATTGACCATTCTGTCAAGTTTTCATCACAGGACTATTAAAAAAAAAAAGATTAAAAAAGGAAAAAGAAAAAAAAAGGGCTAACATCAACCTAAAATGATTGTACATAATAAACAAATAAACAAAATTATATACAATACTAGGCATTAAAAACCCAACAAAATTTGCCGACAGGTACCTCACATGTCTTTGGCACAAAAAAGAACACAAAACACTGTGAGTGCCCTATCATCAGCATGATAAAATAACACACAATATTCACAGGTTTCCAGAAAAACAGGATGACGGGGTCAGGGTGGAAGCAAGCAGAAGACACAACAGCCAGAAACAGAAAGACAGCAATAGAAACCAGGGCACTGCACAGAATTTCCTGAAGACTGGGACTAAATTCATAACAGAAGGAACCCCTGACATCCTCACAGGGGTTAACAAGCAAGGAACAAGACATCCTCAAAGGGGTTAACAAACAAGGAACAAGACATCCTTACAGGGGTTAACAAACAAGGAACAAGACATCATCAAAGGGGTTAACAAACAAGGAACAAGACATCCTCACAGGGGTTAACAAACAAGGAACAAGACATCCTCACAGGGGTTAACAAACAAGGAACAAGACATCCTTACAGGGGTTAACAAACAAGGAACAAGACATCCTTACAGGGGTTAACAAACAAGGAACAAGACATCCTCAAAGGGGTTAACAAACAAGGAACAAGACATCCTCACAGGGGTTAACAAGCAAGGAACAAGACATCCTTACAGGGGTTAACAAACAAGGAACAAGACATCCTCACAGGGGTTAACAAACAAGGAACAAGACATCCTCACAGGGGTTAACAAACAAGGAACAAGACATCCTCACAGGGGTTAACAAACAAGGAACAAGACATCCTCACAGGGGTTAACAAACAAGGAACAAGACATCCTTACAGGGGTTAACAAACAAGGAACAAGACATCCTCAAAGGGGTTAACAAACAAGGAACAAGACATCCTTACACGGGTTAAACAAGGAACAAGACATCATCAAAGGGGTTAACAAGCAAGGAACAAGACATCCTCACAGGGGTTAACAAGGAACAAGACATCCTCACAGGGGTTAACAAGGAACAAGACATCCTCACAGGGGTTAACAAACAAGGAACAAGACATCCTCACTGGAGTTAACAAGGAACATGACATCCTCACAGGGGTTAACAAGCAAGGAACAAGACATCCTCACAGGGGTTAACAAACAAGGAACTAGACATCCTCACAGGGGTTAACAAGCAAGGAACAAGACATCCTCACAGGGGTTAACAAACAAGGAACTAGACATCCTCACAGGGGTTAACAAACAAGGAACTAGACATCCTCACAGGGGTTAACAAACAAGGAACAAGACATCCTCACAGGGGTTAACAAGCAAGGAACAAGACATCCTCAAAGGGGTTAACAAGCAAGGAACAAGACTTACACACCACACACATGTAGCTCCAGGTCACTGCCACCCAAAGAACAGGCCTGACCATACACCAATGACATGTTCAGCAACTTGTTCACATTGACAACCAATCAATGGTTCAAGAAATAAGTAAATCAGCTCCAAAAATTTGCCTGAAACACATTATCTTCAGTAAAATGTGAATACTATTGCCACTGTTGACAGCATGATGATCACAACATAAATATAAGTATCACTCATTTCCACTTCACATCAAATAAATATTGAATACAAACTGTAGACTGAACAAAAGAAAATTGGTATTCCACGGCTTTCACACAATTCTACCAGCTACTTGAGCTACTGACACTGATACTTTACCAGTATTACCAGTAACTACAACAAAATCTCTTTCTCTCTCACACACACACACATTGAGACAAATTCGATGCTGGTTCAGATTCTGATTAATGTTGAAAAATATTTTTTTGTTACACATATACATCCATATATACATCATCTGATTTTATCCATTCAAAAACACTGGTAAAGCTACAAACTAGATATCAAATAATCTGTTCACGGGAAAGTTCAGCACCAGAAACACTTTGGTGTCAAACTGATGCCCCAAGCTCTTTAAGCGTCACATTGCTTCTCTCCCCCTCCCCACACCCCACACCACCTAACCCCTAGCTTTCCCAGGTAAGTCCTCATCTTAAAGTACAACATGAGGGCATTAACCACATCCATCATGAGCACATCCACCAGATCCATCAAAGTGCTGAAATCAGAGGGGTCAATAACAGACTGAGTTGTCGACACAGAAACTGTAGATTACAAATTTTGCAACTAAATATTACATACAACCTCCCCCCCCCAAAAAAAAACACCATCAAACAAAAAGGTTTGTGCAAGTGAATAAAAACAGCCATGCGAATTACTTCCAATTAAAAACTGAAGGAAGAGGGAGAGGAAAGGAGAGATAAAGATAAGTATGAAAACAAAGAAACAAAACAAAAGAAAACAAAAACAATGCCAGTGGCTGGTTCCCGCGAACACAGTATAGTTGGAAGAACTATTTTATTGCAGTCTTGTAGGAAGTGAATTAATGGTGAAGCAAACTGATGTGTTTCAAAGATAAAGGACACTGTCCCCTTCCAACAGCACCTTGAAGAGATACAGCTCAACATAAACCATCAGTCTCAATGCATAGTGATGTAAACATCACATTCACACACACAGATCCAGCGGCTTCTCAGCACTAGAAGCTCCGGTAGACACCAGATTAAAGTAGTGAGATACAAAGGGTATGTACTATGTACAAGGAGGATGAGAGATCAACAATGACAGAGAAAACATTCCACTGTATTTGTTTTGCTTCTGAGTAATGTCTGCCTGTACACCTAAATAAAATCAATATACGTGAGCCAAAAACCAAGAAACATACTGGATACAGGTGAGCAAATCATTTCTACCAATATTCATCATTTCATGAATATGGGTGATATATTATCTGGTGACATTAAGAAACATATTGGATGCAGATGAGGAACACATTTCTACCAATATTCATCATTTCATGAATGTGGGTGATATATTATCTGGTGACATTAAGAAACATACTGGATGCAGATGAGCAACACATTTCTACCAATTTTCATCATTTCATGAATGTGGGTGATATATTATCTGGTGACATTACGAAACATACTGGATACAGATGAGCAAATCATTTCTACCAATATTCATCATTTCATGAATGTGGGTGATATATTATCTGGTGACATTAACTTTGTAACCTCCTTTTTTCCTTCTGCCTCTTCAGCTTTTGTAACTTGTGTGAAGGAAAGAGGGGAAAAGACCGCCAGTTATCTCTATGGAAGAAAAGCAGACAAGCCACAACCATTCTGGGTTAAGAAGCATAGGCATTTTTGGCTGCCTTTTTTCTTCTGCAACACACACACACACGCACACACACACGCACACAACATACATATCATATACTTGCTTTTTCTTTACCTCAGTGATAGCAGTATCATTTTCATTATCATTTCACCTGCTGGAAACGAAGATAATGTGAGCTCAGTCACGGTGAAGATCTGCTCATGGACACAGCAAACAGGCTGTCTATCTTTAGTCTACATCACCTGACTTTAAGTGACACAGCAAACAGACTGTCTATCTTTAGTCTACATCACCTGACTTTCATGGACACAGCAAACAGACTGTCTATCTTTAGTCTACATCACCTGACTTTAAGTGACACAGCAAACAGGCTGTCTATCTTTAGTCTACATCACTTGACTTTAAGTGACACAGCAAACAGGCTGTCTATCTTTAGTCTACATCACTTGACTTTAAGGGACACAGCAAACAGGCTGTCTATCTTTAGTCTACATCACCTGACTTTAAGGGACACAGCAAACAGGCTGTCTATCTTTAGTCTACATCACTTGACTTTAAGGGACACAGCAAACAGGCTGTCTATCTTTAGTCTACATCACCTGACTTTCATGGACACAGCAAACAGGCTGTCTATCTTTAGTCTACATCACCTGACTTTAAGGGACACAGCAAACAGGCTGTCTATCTTTAGTCTACATCACTTGACTTTAAGGGACACAGCAAACAGGCTGTCTATCTTTAGTCTACATCACCTGACTTTCATGGACACAGCAAACAGGCTGTCTATCTTTAGTCTACATCACCTGACTTTAAGGGACACAGCAAACAGGCTGTCTATCTTTAGTCTACATCACCTGACTTTAAGGGACACAGCAAACAGGCTGTCTATCTTTAGTCTACATCACCTGACTTTCATGGACACAGCAAACAGACTATCTATCTTTAGTCTACATCACCTGACTTTCATGGACACAGCAAACAGACTGTCTATCTTTAGTCTACATCACCTGACTTTAAGTGGCACAGCAAACAGACTGTCTATCTTTAGTCTACATCACTTGACTTTCATGGATGCAGCAAACGGGCTGTCTATCTTTAGTCTACATCACCTGACTTTAAGGGACACAGCAAACAGACTGTCTATCTTTAGTCTACATCACCTGACTTTCATGGACATAGCAAACAGACTGTCTATCTTTAGTCTACATCACCTGACTTTCATGGACACAGCAAACAGACTGTCTATCTTTAGTCTACATCATCTGACTTTAAGTGACACAGCAAACAGACTGTCTATCTTTAGTCTACATCACCTGACTTTAAGGGACATAGCAAACGGGCTGTCTATCTTTAGTCTACATCACCTGACTTTCATGGACATAGCAAACAGACTGTCTATCTTTAGTCTACATCACCTGACTTTAAGGGACACAGCAAACGGGCTGTCTATCTTTAGTCTACATCACCTGACTTTAAGTGACACAGCAAACAGACTGTCTATCTTTAGTCTACATCACCTGACTTTAAGGGACATAGCAAACGGGCTGTCTATCTTTAGTCTACATCACCTGACTTTCATGGACATAGCAAACAGACTGTCTATCTTTAGTCTACATCACCTGACTTTCATGGACACAGCAAACAGACTGTCTATCTTTAGTCTACATCACCTGACTTGAAGGGACACAGCAAACGGGCTGTCTATCTTTAGTCTACATCACCTGACTTGAAGGGACACAGCAAACGGGCTGTCTATCTTTAGTCTACATCACCTGACTTTAAGGGACACAGCAAACAGACTGTCTATCTTTAGTCTACATCACCTGACTTTAAGGGACACAGCAAACGGGCTGTCTATCTTTAGTCTACATCACCTGACTTTAAGGGACACAGCAAACAGGCTGTCTATCTTTAGTCTACATCACCTGACTTTCATGGACACAGCAAACAGACTGTCTATCTTTAGTCTACATCACCTGACTTTCATGGACACAGCAAACAGACTGTCTATCTTTAGTCTACATCACCTGACTTTAAGTGACACAGCAAACAGACTGTCTATCTTTAGTCTACATCACTTGACTTTCATGGATGCAGCAAACGGGCTGTCTATCTTTAGTCTACATCACCTGACTTTAAGGGACACAGCAAACAGACTGTCTATCTTTAGTCTACATCACCTGACTTTCATGGACATAGCAAACAGACTGTCTATCTTTAGTCTACATCACCTGACTTTCATGGACACAGCAAACAGACTGTCTATCTTTAGTCTACATCATCTGACTTTAAGTGACACAGCAAACAGACTGTCTATCTTTAGTCTACATCACCTGACTTTAAGGGACATAGCAAACGGGCTGTCTATCTTTAGTCTACATCACCTGACTTTCATGGACATAGCAAACAGACTGTCTATCTTTAGTCTACATCACCTGACTTTAAGGGACACAGCAAACGGGCTGTCTATCTTTAGTCTACATCACCTGACTTTAAGTGACACAGCAAACAGACTGTCTATCTTTAGTCTACATCACCTGACTTTAAGGGACATAGCAAACGGGCTGTCTATCTTTAGTCTACATCACCTGACTTTCATGGACATAGCAAACAGACTGTCTATCTTTAGTCTACATCACCTGACTTTCATGGACACAGCAAACAGACTGTCTATCTTTAGTCTACATCACCTGACTTGAAGGGACACAGCAAACGGGCTGTCTATCTTTAGTCTACATCACCTGACTTGAAGGGACACAGCAAACGGGCTGTCTATCTTTAGTCTACATCACCTGACTTTAAGGGACACAGCAAACAGACTGTCTATCTTTAGTCTACATCACCTGACTTTAAGGGACACAGCAAACGGGCTGTCTATCTTTAGTCTACATCACCTGACTTTAAGGGACACAGCAAACAGACTGTCTATCTTTAGTCTACATCACCTGACTTTAAGGGACACAGCAAACGGGCTGTCTATCTTTAGTCTACATCACCTGACTTTAAGGGACACAGCAAACAGACTGTCTATCTTTAGTCTACATCACCTGACTTTAAGTGGCACAGCAAACAGACTGTCTATCTTTAGTCTACATCACCTGACTTTCATGGACACAGCAAACAGACTGTCTATCTTTAGTCTACATCACCTGACTTTTAAGTGACACAGCAAACAGACTGTCTATCTTTAGTCTACATCACCTGACTTTAAGTGACACAGCAAACAGGCTGTCTATCTTTAGTCTACATCACCTGACTTTAAGTGACACAGCAAACGGGCTGTCTATCTTTAGTCTACATCACCTGACTTTAAGTGACACAGCAAACAGACTGTCTATCTTTAGTCTACATCACCTGACTTTAAGGGACACAGCAAACAGGCTGTCTATCTTTAGTCTACATCACTTGACTTTCATGGACACAGCAAACAGGCTGTCTATCTTTAGTCTACATCACCTGACTTTAAGTGACACAGCAAACAGGCTGTCTATCTCCAATCTACACTTCTCTTAATCTGATCCTCAACACATGTTGTCAAAGAAAAATTACCAAGTATAAATCCTGATTTATCCCTTGACAGCATATGACACTGCGTCATGATTATCATGAGCCGTGATGACAGGACAAAATAAATTTACTAATTACCTTGCTGACAGCGTTAGCATGCGGTCTGGTTCTGGCACAGGCACATGAAAAAACTGGTGATAACAGCTTTGTCTTTGAAGGTAACAGATGAACCTAACCTTCCATACAGTGCAGTGGAGTGAGGAAATTGGGTGTGATGTAACCCTTCAGTTAGTGTTTATTCATTCACCTGTACTGATGGCGGTGGTGATGGTGATGATCATAGCAGTGGCCGTGTCCTCTGTGTCTCACTAACAAGTGGAAACTTGTCCACTGTGAATGTTGGGAACAGGAAAGCGTGGCAAAAAAGAGACTGAGTAAACTGTGTGTGTGTGTGTGTGTGTGTGCACGTGTGTGTGCATCTGTGTGTGTGTGTGTGTGTGTGCATCTGTGTGTGTGTGTGTGTGTGCATGCATGCATCTGCATGAGTGCGTATGTGTGGGTGTGTGCGTGGGTGCGTGCTTGAGTGTGTGCTTGTGTATGTCATTTAAGACATTCTTTCTTAAACAATATAAAGTCAGAATAAACAAACTCTGATACAACTGCTACAGTTATATGTGTACGCGTGACCTTAATTAAACAGCCTCCACCAGCACTGTTCATGTTTAAAAGTTTCAAAGGACATGTCACATCTGAACTTACAACTCAATTACTTAGTTTGATCAGCTATGCCCTTAGTTGCAGAACCTATATTTGTGGTTTTCACGGCAGGTAAATGTGATTCTGATTCACACCTACACACATCCTCATGTACACACACATGTACACATGCACACATATATACATGAGCACATATGCATACTGATGGATTGAAGAAACAGATATACAAAGACCAATAGTGAATACAGACAGCCGGAGAAAAAGATTTTTGTCCTGTAAGCATGGAAAAAAATGTGTGCTTTTTTCAGTTTTCAAAATCGTATCAATTACATAAATGAAATTATATATATATATATATATATAGAATTAAAAAAAAAATATATATAGAATTAAAAAAATATATATATAGAATTAATTAAATACTGAATACATAAAAAGTAAATCAATATTGAGATAACTATTTGAGATCCTTAAAAGGAGATTACTATTTCTTAAACATTTTCAGACTCTCCAACTTTTTTCAAAACCAGATACCTACACACTATACAGGGAGAAAAATAACACACTTCTCTCTTAACGGTGAAAAAAACGAAAGGAAAATGTTAAGAGCTGTAAGCCTGGAAAACCATACATCTATACATAAAGAGCGCCGAGGAAAATTCACCTTTACTTTTGCACTTTTGCCTGAAAAGCATGCTATCTGAAAAGGAAATAAATCTCAATAAATATAAATTTTAAAAAAAGAAAAGAAAAAGTGACAGAACATTAACCAGCGTCTCTCCCAGAGAAGCTAAAATATCTGCAGAAGCTGGACACAATGTTGCTGTAATGTACAGTAACGGGTAGAAGAAGAAAACACAAAAAACGTGGGGAACAATTTTCAAGCGCCTCTGCTGCATAACAGGGATGAGACTGAGGCTTTCTGTTTCAGGTCTCAGATCCGTCACATTACCTCCAAAATTATGTATCTGAACAAAAGAGAAAAGACTAAATAACTGGGGGTGTCTCTGTGACAAAGTAACTCAGGATGTCTTTGTAACTAAGTACCTCAGAATGAAACACATCAACTCACTGCTATTCTCTCCCACTCCCTACACAAGATGTCTGTACAGGAAATCTCACAACATGTCAAACTGCCATTTTGTTTTTCATCTCTTCCCGACCCAAAGACAAGATGCCATAAAAACCACGCACACACCAAAGCAGTCAAGTATCACAAGTCCTCATCTTTCTTCTGCCTCAAAATATTCTCTGGTTCTTCATTTTTTAATTTTTTTTTTTTTTATTCAAGCCTTCATGGGCAACAGTACCCACATTCTCTCTAAAGTATGAGCGGATTTAACCGGAACAACCATTTTAACCCCCATCAAGACAGCCATACTTTGTTTTTCGGGATTTCTCGGGCCCATAAAATAGAGTTTCCATCCGGCTTTGAGCTGCACACACACACAATTGAATGGAATGTAGGGATAAACACAAGCTGAACATATCTTTTAAAAAAAACAACAACATCATGTGAATTCCTGAAACTCTGAAAACAATCCATGTAACACAACAACAACATTGGAACTGACATCAACATCAAAGAGCAAAATTCAGATTCAATGGTCACAGCTGGCGTCACATCAACACAGACATCTTGCTAAGCAAAATGATTCCAGTCTGCAAAGTTTCCCCACCCCACCCATCCTCCGCCCAATGGAACCATTCTGTTCTCAGTGTACATTCCCTTTTTCACTGTTCCTCCCCCCCCCCCCCCCTCCCCCCCAGTTACATGGCGCTGTGGTGAAGGGCCGTGCTATGCCATATGGCCACATGGTAAACACACACATCGGAGAGAAAGCTGTGCAACAGGGAAGCCCACTGTAAACTAGGGAAGCCCCTTGTAAATCACAGTCAGCTCAGCAGTTATTTCTTCTTTCTGCACGCACACACGAACACCAACACACATATTCACACACACACAGACATGCATTCCACCACACACACACACACAAAGATGCATGTGCACACACACACACACACACACAGCTTTTCATCTTCTGAAATGTACAAATGCTAAGATAAAATGAAGAAAAACACACAAATTAAAAAGAGAATAAAATGACATCTACCCAATGTAAAACAGTGTACCTGAAATAATGTCATGGATTTCTGTCAGCTGGTAGCAACTCTTACGCCACCTGTGTGCATGTGTGTGTGAGTGTGCATGTGTGTGTGTGTGTGTGTGTGCGTGCATGTGTGTGTGCATGCGTGCATGTGTGTAAAAACCACCAACTTTCAATGTTGTCACCACAAAAGGTGAACTGAATGAAGAGCACACAAACATACCTGCAAACGAACGACACAGCACAGAGCAAGAACAGAGACAGGTGGGAGGACACACAGCAAACGAACGACACAGCGCAGAGCAAGAACAGAGACAGGTGGGAGACACACAGCAAACGAAGGACACAGCGCAGAACAGAGACAGGTGGAAGACACACAGCAAACCAATGACACAGCGCAGAGCAAGAACAGAGACAGGTGGAAGACACACAGCAAACGAAGGACACAGCGCAGAGCAAGAACAGAGACAGGTGGAAGACACACAGCAAACCAACGACACAGCGCAGAGCAAGAACAGAGACAGGTGGGACGACACACAGCAAACCAACGACACAGCGCAGAGCAAGAACAGAGACAGGTGGAAGACACACAGCAAACGAACGACACAGCACAGAGCAAGAACAGAGACAGGTGGGAGGACATACAGCAAACGAACACAGGGATGACCAAACCTGAACACAAACATAACTACAGATCATAAGCAAAATCACTCACAGTAACAGGCATACAAAACAAAAGCACACAGCAACTCATTCCTGGGCACAAACAAGAACACAACACAGTAACAACACACAATCATCACGTCAAGAAAAAGACAAAGCCAAACCACCACTTTTCCTGACAAAGACACTGACAAAGGGACCAGCCAGGCCGAAAAGAAGACAGGAAGAGACGACAATGAGAAACAGCCTCACACAGAAACAAACAAAGCCACAGAACAGAGGAAACAAATTTCAGGCACAGAGTTTCCAGAAGGTGGTGATACCGTTCATGCAATTGAAAATGTCCAGAAAATAACACAATCAAAATTTCACTGAGTGTTATACGATAAAATGCATGAGCTTTCAGGGCCAACAAGTTTCCATGGTAATACTGGAATGTCCTCCAATAAAATGATGTACAGACAGGGAATGTAATGTGACAATGTGAAACATTATTTGTGCCTTCAAATCAAAAACACCCAGTGACCCAGAAGTTCTATGACTGCATGGTGGACCTGCATCCCACAGCTGCCTTCATCGCAGAAACTGGAGCGTCCATCAAACAAACGAGAAGGATAAAAATGTTTTTTTTGTTTACTCATGAAACTTGTTTTGTACTGCTGTGCAACTTTGATTCAGTTTCACTTTAACTCACTCAGTACGGCCAGTCCTCTCTTCTCCTCTACAAAGACCCCTTGGATGTCCAGTGGGTGTCTGAATGACCCAACCTTTAGCTTCCGTCGTCAGAATTGTGGTATTCTTTGTCAACATTCACCTCTTCAGTATAAGAGCCTTCCTCTTGCAATATTTTGATGATGGTAATTGGGGTGAAATGCTGTTGACGTCGTCTCTTTTGCCGTTCGTATGGAGAGTTAAACCATTCTGATAATGGACATTGACAGTGCCAGTGTTTGTTTTTTGTTGTTGCTTTTTTATATATTTAAAAAATTTAAAACAATGTCTGACATACATACAAAATAGCAAGGTTATGTGAGTGTGTCAGCTACTTTTTTTCTTCTGCTTCTTGCATAGTGAAGATGAGCCAGTTCTTGCTAAAATGTCACAATAAAACCGATTCAATCAAATGTGTACACACCAACACATTCAAAAATGCACACTACACAATTCACACATACAGACACACAGATGTTCACACACACACACACACACACACACACACACAAAAGAAAAAAAAGAGGCTCTAAATACAAGAATGACGTCATACAACTGAAATAAGAAAAACCCAGGCTCACCCAGCATCAAACAATAATGTAAGTCGACATGGGAAGCACGTGTACACAACACAAATGTGACAAGAAGCACACGATGCTGAGGTGTGTATTTGTAAAGTATCCACAAACACGTGATCACAGGTACAACACAACAATGTCGATCATTTGATGGGCCATTAAAACCATGATGCACCAGTTGATGGGATGATCCGCAATTAACAACCTCCCACAAGGCCAGCAAAAAATAAAAATGAAAATAAAATAACAAGAAGGAGAAATAAAAAGTCATGAAATAAAAGATAAGGTAAAAAACAGAATAAAATCAAAAAGTCATGCCCCTTGGAAGTCTAAAGCGACAAAGAACATCAACACGTTCAGCTGTTTCTCGCTCAGAGTGACCCAAAAATGTGAGACAAAAAATATACCCCTGCCTCTACCCTCATCATCTTCCTTCCAAGCCATTGTTTGTGTAGCACCAGGTCTGAGAAAAACCAATGGGTCAGTCACATGACATGGCATCTGAGTGAACCTGACTGGCTGCCATGTCGGTGCATAAAGTACACACATGTATAACACATGCCCCTAACCCCCCCCCCCCTTCCTGCCCCCCCCACAACATTCCATAGCCATTGAAAGGTACACACATGCACACATGTATAACACATGCCCCTACCCCCCCCCCCTTCCTGCCCCCCCCACAACATTCTATAGCCATTGAAAGGCACACACATGCACACACACACCCAAACCAAACACAGGTACCCCTTCACACCTGACTGGAGTACAGTTGGGAGAAAACCGTAAAGAGCCTTTCCCCCAAGGACATGACACCATGCCGATACGGGGCCTCAAACCCTGATCACCTTACAATCCTGACAGGAAGTGAAATATATCACCAAAACAAACGACCCCCCCTCCCCTGTGATAACGTTAAGAAGGCATGACGCTGAGAAACGTTATTTCACACCTTGTCGAACACTGGCAGCGCTACCAACACGACTGCAAAACTGAGGGTTCTGCTTCTCCTGAGTCTGAAGACCACAACTCCCACTTGCACTCCCTTCCACAAGTCAGCATTCACTTCAGGTGGTTTTACAGGTGGATAAAAGCTAGATTATTTTTTAGTTTTAATCACCCAGACTCTCCTTCTCTGTTCTCATGGTAGATGCAAGCTGGGAACCAACCCGACCCGGACACAGGCTGTAGTGTCTTCAGTAAGTGCTTCCGGAGTGAACATGGGAGGTGCAGTAAGCAGCAATGATGGTTCTACCGCCCCCAACACCCTGCCACATACCACAACCAGCTCACCACTCTCATATCTTCACTGCACCAAATCAGTCCTCATTTGGACACAGAACAAACAATCCATTCCACATTCATACCAATGAAAAGAAAAAGAAGAAAAAAAAAAAGCGTCAAAGACATGATCTTGTGCAGAATGCAGTGGTCAGCATCCTTGTTTGTCGCAGTGTTTCCTGCACTGTGACCAGATCTAAAACCTTTTCAACAGTGTAATGTCAACTCAGCGTCACATCTCAAGTCTGCAGATTTAAACCGTTACCCCGGTGCAATGACCGAAATGTTTCCAGCTCTATCACTTGGGAAACCTCCCTCCCCTCTACCCCCATGCCCCCCCCAAGCCCCCCCCAAAACCCCAAGTCAGTGATGGTGGTGGTGATCATTTGGTCAGCAGCTGACACTGGGAGCAGTTGGACATGACGTCATCGTTGTAGGTCTCCACCTGGATGGTCAGGTGGTAAAAGTTGTGGTGCTTCATCTTCTTGGTGGCTGCCTTCAGCACCTGGCTACACTTCTCCGCATCGTCTGAAAAAAAAAGTAAATGAAATCAAATAAATAAATGAATAATAAATACATAAATAAATAAAGAAGTGAAAGAAAACCATGGTAGACACCATCACTGATGTTTGGAGGCTTGGTGTGTCAAGAAGGAAGAGGTTTGGAGGCTTGGTGTGCCATGAACAGGAAGAGGTTTGGAGGTTTGGTGTGCCAAACACAGGAAGAGGTTTGGAGGCTTGGTGTGCCAACAGAGAGGTTTGGAGGCTTGGTGTACCAAGAGAGAAGAGGTTTGAAGGCTTGGTGTGCCAACAGAGAAGAGGTTTGGAGGCTTGGTGTGCCATGAACAGGAAGAGGTTTGGAGGCTTGGTGTGCCATGAACAGGAAGAGGTTTGGAGGCTTGGTGTACCAAGAGAGAAGAGGTTTGGAGGCTTGGTGTGCCAAGAGAGAAGAGGTTTGGAGGCTTGGTGTGCCATGAACAGGAAGAGGTTTGGAGGCTTGGTGTGCCAAGAAGGAAGAGGTTTGGAGGCTTGGTGTGCCAAGAAGGAAGAGGTTTGGAGGCTTGGTGTGCCATGAACAGGAAGAGGTTTGGAGGCTTGGTGTGCCATGAACAGGAAGAGGTTTGGAGGCTTGGTGTGCCAAGAAGGAAGAGGTTTGGAGGCTTGGTGTGCCATGAACAGGAAGAGGTTTGGAGGCTTGGTGTGCCATGAACAGGAAGAGGTTTGGAGGCTTGGTGTGCCATGAACAGGAAGAGGTTTGGAGGCTTGGTGTGCCATGAACAGGAAGAGGTTTGGAGGCTTGGTGTGCCATGAACAGGAAGAGGTTTGGAGGCTTGGTGTGCCATGAACAGGAAGAGGTTTGGAGGCTTGGTGTGCCAAGAAAGAAGAGGTTTGGAGGCTTGGTGTGCCAAGAAAGAAGAGGTTTGGAGGCTTGGTGTGCCAAGAAAGAAGAGGTTTGGAGGCTTGGTGTGCCATGAACAGGAAGAGGTTTGGAGGCTTGGTGTGCCAAGAGAGAAGAGGTTTGGAGGCTTGGTGTGCCATGAACAGGAAGAGGTTGGAGGCTTGGTGTGCCAAGAGAGAAGAGGTTTGGAGGCTTGGTGTGCCATGAACAGGAAGAGGTTTGGAGGCTTGTTGTGCCAAGAAAGAAGAGGTTTGGAGGCTTGGTGTGCCAAGAAAGAAGAGGTTTGGAGGCTTGGTGTGCCAAGAAAGAAGAGGTTTGGAGGCTTGGTGTGCCATGAACAGGAAGAGGTTTGGAGGCTTGGTGTGCCATGAACAGGAAGAGGTTTGGAGGCTTGGTGTGCCAAGAAAGAAGAGGTTTGGAGGCTTGGTGTGCCAAGAAAGAAGAGGTTTGGAGGCTTGGTGTGCCAAGAAAGAAGAGGTTTGGAGGCTTGGTGTGCCATGAACAGGAAGAGGTTTGGAGGCTTGGTGTGCCAAGAGAGAAGAGGTTTGGAGGCTTGGTGTGCCATGAACAGGAAGAGGTTGGAGGCTTGGTGTGCCAAGAGAGAAGAGGTTTGGAGGCTTGGTGTGCCATGAACAGAAGAGGTTTGGAGGCTTGGTGTGCCAAGAAAGAAGAGGTTTGGAGGCTTGGTGTGCCAAGAAAGAAGAGGTTTGGAGGCTTGGTGTGCCAAGAAAGAAGAGGTTTGGAGGCTTGGTGTGCCATGAACAGGAAGAGGTTTGGAGGCTTGGTGTGCCATGAACAGGAAGAGGTTTGGAGGCTTGGTGTGCCATGAACAGGAAGAGGTTGGAGGCTTGGTGTGCCAAGAGAGAAGAGGTTTGGAGGCTTGGTGTGCCATGAACAGGAAGAGGTTTGGAGGCTTGGTGTGCCAAGAAAGAAGAGGTTTGGAGGCTTGGTGTGCCATGAACAGGAAGAGGTTTGGAGGCTTGGTGTGCCAAGAAGGAAGAGGTTTGGAGGCTTGGTGTGCCATGAACAGGAAGAGGTTTGGAGGCTTGGTGTGCCAAGAAGGAAGAGGTTTGGAGGCTTGGTGTGCCACGAACAGGAAGAGGTTGGAGGCTTGGTGTGCCAAGAGAGAAGAGGTTTGGAGGCATGGTGTGCCATGAACAGGAAGAGGTTTGGAGGCTTGGTGTGCCAAGAAGAAGAGGTTTGGAGGCTTGGTGTGCCATGAACAGGAAGAGGTTTGGAGGCTTGGTGTGCCATGAACAGGAAGAGGTTTGGAGGCTTGGTGTGCCAACAGAGAAGAGGTTTGACCCATTAGTCAAGATGCTTGAAATGGAAAATTGAGAATGTGACTGAGAGACAGCAGCAGCAGAGAGAATAACTGACCACCAACAGGAAGAGGTCTGGAGGCTCTTCACTGCCCTCAGCTCTCTCCACTCTCTTTTCTGTTTCAGTTTTCTTCTTCATGATCCAGATCAACAGCAATGTGCTCCCCCCTCCCCCACTTTCTGTTATGAGAGTGACAGCTCACTGATAGCCACGTCACCATAGTTTTTTCCTTGCACTTTACTTCCAAGCAGGCGGTATTTACTTATCTGAAGACCAAAAACGTGAAGTAACGAAACAGCTTCAGGCTCTGGTCAACTCCAGACCGAGGGAATAACCAAGAGCAGCAAAACAGAAAAACGACTTGCACAGAGTAAAGCCATACACAGCGCTCTGTAGAATGGGGTGCTGCTAGCAAGATGTTCCTGATAAGACGGGGCATGCTACTGAGCTGGAATACCTTGCCACCTGCTGAGGGAAAGGAGAGAGGGAATGATCACCTTCACCCTTTCGCTGCCAGGAAAATAAAATTTAATTGAAATCTATTTGCCAGGGTTTTTTCCACAAAAAACGGGTATAAATTTTCCAAAAATTCTGTGCTCTTTGTTATTGGAGAAAGACCCATAAAAGTATATATTTTCTGAAAGGTAAATGAATAAAGAATACAAAACACATGCTGTTTTCCCATTTTATATATTTTTAGTGACATGCTGTTGTTTTGAAATCAGTGTTTTGTTTTTTGTCACATTTTCAACTTGTTCATTACAAACATTAGGTAATTTGCACAAAAACATCATATTTTCTGGACAAATGGATATCTGCAAACACAAAATCATACTAGAACAACCACAATATATATATATATATATATATATATATATATATTAAGAGATAGATACACAATACATTGTGACTTCTCCAAGTGATAAGATGGATGTGAGGCCACGCCCCCTCAGTCTCCACCCCCCTCCTCTTCACCCCTCTCACACGGTCACTTGATTCAGTTCTCATCAGACCGCGTTGGCTGCGTGCCAAGAATACCGCTCTGCTGCTAATTCGGTCGTTCTGTCGACTGCTAACATCTGTACAGCCGGCATCACTCACTGATAGTCGCAACTTGGCCACTCTCTTGATTGCTCCCTTTATTTTCTATCAGATCGTCCTATAAATGTTCATCACTATCTTCTCCTTCGAATTTACACTTCAATTCTTTCTGAGCATCAGCTAAAGAAAGAAATCTTGGTTGATTTAGTTCATCACGATCGCATGTCTTGAGCACGGCGTCAGTCCGACATTTTGTTGAGCGAGCGAGGAGAGAAGTCAGGCAAACACTTGGACAGTGACCCAACCAAAACGTTCAAATAAAGGACTGCTTCATGACGTAGATGGGGTTTTTAGCTATGAATAGAATCTAGAGAGATTCCCCAGGCTAAAGCTACCACTATTTTTGGCAACGAAGTGAATGCAAACCAGGGAAAAGTCAGAATATTTCGATGACGAGTTATCTCGTCATTGTGGCAGCGAAGCATACATGCTTGTCATGACGAGTTATCTCGTCATGCAGGCAGCCTAGGGGTTAATTGTGGCATCCCACACACTAGTTCTCACACTCACACACCGGTGCCAGTATGGTGTGTCTGCGAATATTTGCATTCACATGTGGGAATCTCTCTCTCCAAGAGAAAGACAAGAAAAAGGTAATAAACAAGAGAGGCAAGGCCTTCAAGACTCACTTGTGATTCACTTAAAAAAAACAACAACAAAAAACAACAAGCTTTTTATGTATTGAGTATAATTTCAAAATGTAATGTTTAAGATGAGAAAGATCAGTTTAAAGCAAGTTAAGTCCCCTAGCGTTAATTACAGAGTAATTTCCCTTTTTACTATCTGCACCAAAACGTTTGCAAAATAAATAAAACTTCCATGCTTAGCAAAAGAATTTCCTGTTTGAACAAAAAATGATAATAATGACTGCTCTTGTTGTTGGGACAGAATATCAGATCAAAGTGCCAAGTTTAGAGAATACAAAAAATATAAATATAACAGTAAATGCAGTTTGCATATAATTAGGCTTCATTTTTTATTTTTTTGTGCCCATCCCAGAGGTGCAATATTGTTTTAACTCACTCAGTATGGCCAGTCCTCTCTTCTCTTCTACACAGACCCCTCGGATGTCCAGTGGATGTCTGAATGACCCAACCTTTAGCTTCCGTCGTCAGAATTGTGGTATTCTTTGTCAACATTCACGTCTTCAGTATAAGAGCCTTCCGCTTGCAATATTTTGATGATGGTAATTGGGGTGAAACGCTGTGAACATCGTCTCTTGCGCCGTTCGTATGGAAAGAGTTAAACAAGATGACTGGAAAGAACTGAATTTTTCCTATTTTTATGCCTAATTTGGTGTCAACTGACAAAGTATTTGCAGAGAAAATGTCAATGCTAAAGTTTACCACAGACACACACACAAACACACAGAGACAACCGAACACCGAGTTAAAACATAGACTCACTTTGTTTACACATGTGAGTCAAAAAGTTCATAAGGATGAGTATCTTCAGATTAAACAAATTGTTTATTTACACTCCACCACCACCACCACCAACACACAGACACACACACAATGTAAAAAAGCAATTGTTGCTTATTCAATTTGCCATCAAGGAATAAAATCTTGACTTGACTTACCCCCCCGCCCCCCCCCCCCCCCCCACACACACACACACTTGAGCTAATCAAAACTGCTATGAAAAGTACTACTACTTTGACTACCACTTCCACTACCACCACAATTATAACTACACCTAATGCTGCTGCTGTTACTGTTGCTATGTTTCTTAACTCTTTTTTTTTCTTTTCTAAATATCAAATGTGACTTTCTTCTGCAACGCTGCGAACTAGAACGATTGTACACACAAGTCACCACCAGCTCACTGCTATGACTCAGCTTCCTGGCACAGTGCCAGTGTGTAGCATCTGTCTGACCTGCCTCACAAAGACCTTTAATCGTCAGTTATTTAAGTCACTCACATACGTGCTGCAGACAACAGCTTTTGTCAGGCGAAAGACAACACCTGGAGCTAGGATCGTCACTATTTTTATCCACACAACAGAAAACTGATGCACACTTTTTATGGAACCACAAACACAAACAATCCAACGCATGAACACACAGCCAAAAGACTGCAATAGTCAGGCAAAGCTTAGACCTAGATACAGCGTGCCGTGGGTTAGGGAGGAGGACATGTGCATGAAATAAAGAAGCCAGGACTAAACATGAGATTTCAGAAGAGGGTGAACTACTGGAAGAGGGTGAACTGCCATGAGGTGAACAGACGGGGCGTCATGATCCATGGTCAGTGCAACATTTGTATTTGTATATTTCTTCTTTTTATCACAACAGATTTCTGTGTGAAATTCGGGTTTCTCTCCCCGGGGAGAGCGAGTCACTACACCACAGCCCACCCATTCAAAAAAAAATTGTTCCTGCATGCAGTTTTATTTGTTTTTCCTATCGAAGCGGATTTTTTTACAGAATTTTGCCAGGAACAACCCTTTTGTTGCAATGGGTTCTTTCATGTGCGCTAAGTGCATGCTGCACACGGGACCTCGGTTTATCGTTTCATCCGAATGACTAGCGTCCAGACCACCCCTCAGGGTCTAGTGGAGGGGGAGAAAATATCGGCGGCTGAACCGTGATTTGAACCAGCACGCTCAGATTCTCTCGTTTCCTAGGCGGGCACGTTACCTCTGGGCCATCACTCCACTTGTTCCCTCCTTCCCTCCCTCCCTTCCTTCCTTCCTTCCCTCCCTCCCTTCCCTCCTTCCTCACTCCCTCCCCTTCCCTCCTTCCTCACTCCCTCCCCTTCCTTCCTTTCTCCATTCCCTCCCCTCCCTCCCTCCCTCCCCTTCCTTCCTTCCTCCCTCACCTCCCTGTCCTTCCTTCCTTCCTCCCTCCCCTTCCTTCCTTCCTCCCTCACCTTCCTTCCTTCCTCCCTCACCTTCCTTCCCTCCCTCCCCTTCCTTCCTCCCTCACCTCCCTGTCCTTCCTTCCCTCCCTCCCCTTCCTTCCCTCCCTCCCCTTCCTTCCTCCCTCACCTCCCTGTCCTTCCTTCCCTCCCTCCCCTCCCTCCCCTTCCTTCCCTCCCTCCCCTTCCCTCCTCCCTCCCTCCGATTCCTTCCTTCCTCCCTCTCTCTGATTCCTTCCTTCCTTCCTCCCTCCCCTTCCTCCTTCACCTTCCTTCCTTCCTCCCCTCCTCCCCTTCCTTCCTCCCTCCCTCCGATTCCTTCCTTCCTCCCTCTCTCTGATTCCTTCCTTCCTTCCTCCCTCCCCTTCCTCCTTCACCTTCCTTCCTTCCTCTCCTTCCTTCCTCCCTCACCTTCCTTCCTCCCTCTCCTTCCTTCCTTCCTTCCTTACTCACCTTCCTTCCTTCCTCAGTTCCCTCCCCTCTTCCCTCCCTCCTTCCACTCCCCCCTCCCTGTTACACTCACCCACAGCCAGGTGGACAGACAGGGCGTTGCGGTCCATGGTCAGAGCCCACACATTCAGGTCGTGGAGAGCCACCACAGAGTCCTCAGACATCAGCTCTCGCTTCAGCTGTTCAAAGTCCACCCCCTGGGGTGCGCCTGTGTCAACAGCAACAATGACGATCATCATAATGATAATGATAACAACAATATTAGTGATAATAATATCAATAATACCAATTATGATAATACAACAACAATAATAATAATAATAATAATAAATAATAATAATAATAATAATAACAATAAAAATAATATCAATGACGATAACAATAATATCAATGATGATAATAACAATATTATTCAGGATAATAATAATATTAATGATAATAATAACAATAACATCAATGATGATAACAACAATAATATTAATGATAACAACAATGACATTAACCCTTTCGCTGCCAGGAAAATAAGATTTAAGTGAAATCTATTTGCCAGGGTTTTTTCACAAAAAACAGGTATAAATTTTCAAAAAATTCTGTGCTCTTTGTTATTGGAGAAAGACCCATAAAAGTATATATTTTCTGAAAGGTAAATGAATAAAGAATACAAAACACATGCTGTTTTCCCATTTTATATATTTTTAGTGACATGCTGTTGTTTTGAAATCAGTGTTTTGTTTTTTGTCACATTTTCAACTTGTTCATTACAAACATTAGTCAGGTAATTTGCACAAAAACATCATATTTTCTGGACAAATGGATATCTGCAAACACAAAATCATACTAGAACAACCACAATATATATATATATTTTTTTTTAAGAGATAGATACACAATACATTGTGACTTCTCCAAGTGATAAGATGGATGTGAGGCCACGCCCCCTCAGTCTCCACCCCCCTCCTCCTCACCCCTCTCACACGGTAACTTGATTCAGTTCTCATCAGACCGCGTTGGCTGCGTGCCAAGACTATCGCTCTGCTGCTAATTCGGTCATCTGTCGTCTGCTAAGATCTGTACAGCCGGCATCACTCACTGACAGTCGCATCGTGGCCACTCTCTTCATTATTCATTTATTTTCTATCAGATCGTCCTATAAATGTTCATCTCTATCTTCTCCTTCGAATTTACGCTTCAATTCTTTCTGAGCATCAGCTAAAGAAAGAAATCATGGTTGATTTAGTTCGTCACGATCGCATGTCTTGAGCACGGCGTCAGTCCGACATTTTGTTGAGCGAGCGAGGAGAGAAGTCAGGCAAACACTTGGACAGTGACCCAACCAAAACGTTCAAATAAAGGACTGCTTCATGACGTAGATGGGGTTTCTAGCTATGAATAGAATCTAGAGAGATTCCCCAGGCTAAAGCTACCACTATTTTTGCCAAGGAAGTGAATGTAAACCAGGGAAAAGTCAGAATATTTCGATGACGAGTTATCTCGTCATGCAGGCAGCGAAGCATACATGCTTGCCATGACGAGTTATCTCGTCATGCAGGCAGCCTTGGGGTTAATGATGATACCGGTGATGATAATAATATCAGTGATGATAACAATAATATCAATGATAACAGATTCATAATATTAATGATAATAATAACAACAATATCAATGTTGATAATAACAATAATATCAATGATAATAATACCAATAATATCAATGATAATAAAAACAATAATGTAATGTATGATAGTCAGTTGTGTCCAATTGTCACAGAACAACACCGGTAACAGCTGTCCCGACTATCTGGGCCAGAATTTGATCACAGTGGAGAGTGTCTTGCCCAAGTTACATCCCCACTCTCTCAGCCAAGAGGGTTTTCGGACAGTCGGTGTTGGGATGGTTCCCAAAGGCCAACTAGCCCCCAAGGCTGCAGCACTAAGAGCCAGTGCAATTTTGTCTCCATGATAATATCGATGATGATAATAACAATAATATTGATGATGATAATAACAATAATATCAATGATGATAATGATAATATCAATAATAATAGATTAATAATATCAATGGTAATAATAACAATAATATCAATGTTGATAATAACAATAATAGCAATGATGATGATAACAATAACATTAATGATAATAATAACAATAATAGTAATAATGCAGAAGGATGCTTTCAATTCAACAGTACACAGCTTGTGGCACTAATAAAAACAAACAAACAAACAAACAAAAACAAAAAAAGAAGAAGAAGAAAAAGAAGAAAAAAAGAACAGTTATACATACATGACCCCCCCACCCCCTCCCCGCCCATACACACACACACACAACCGAACACCGGGTTAAAACATAGACTCACTTTGTTTACACAAGTGAGTCAAAAAATGAAAATAAACAAAGATCAAGAAATAATCAACAGAAAAACAAAACAGGGTTATTTGACTAAAAAAAAAAAAAAAGATCAATGATTAAAAGAAAAGGTAAATAAACAACTAAATAAAAAGTCAAATACAAATAAATAACACATAAACAAACAAACACACTTAGAAAATACTGAATAACTGGTCATTTTATTCTACTTACTAAATCTATAACATCATCTGTATCCTCTCTCTTTTTTACCCACATTTTCAATGTTTTTGTTTCTTTTTCTTTCTTTTCTTTTTTGACTCACTTGTGTAAACAAAGTGAGTCTATGTTTTAACCCGGTGTTCGGTTGCCTGTGTGTGTCTGTGTGTCCGTGGTAAACTTTAACATTTTCTCTGCAAATACTTTGTCAGTTGACACCAAATTTGGCATAAAAATAGGAAAAATTCAGTTCTTTCCAGTCATCTTGTTTAAAACAACATTGCACCTTGGGATGGGCACAAAAAAAAGAAAAAAAAAGAAGCCTAATTATATGCAAACTGCATTTACTGTTATATTTATATTTTTTGTATTCTCTAAACTTGGCACTTTGACCTCTTATTCTGACACAACAACAAGAGCAGTCATTATTATCATTTTTTGTTCAAACAGGATCTTCTTTTGCTAAGCATGGGAGTTTTATTTATTTTGCAAACGTTTTGGTGCAGGTAGTAAAAAAGGGAAATTACTCTGTAATTAATGCTAGGGGATGTAATTTATCACAAGTGAGTCTTGAAGGCCTTGCCTCTCTTGTTTCTTTTGTTGTTTTTGTGTTTTTTTTGGTTTCACCCACTTTTCTTTCTTCTACAATATCATCTGTACTCACTCTCTTTCCCCTCCACATTGTTAATAACTGTCCATTTGATAAAGATTTGAGGTGTTTCTGGAGAATTCACTGCTTGTGTCAAAAAATCATACATCTATCTATAACTGTCTATTTAAAAAAGAAAAGAAAAAAAACACCCAGTGCCTAGTACTTTGAGGAAAACTTCCTCCACTTGAGAATTCTGCCCATGTTCTAGATTTCATTGAAAAAAAAATATAAAGGAGGAGGAGGAAGAATAAAAAAGAAGAAGAAAGTAGAAGAAGAAGAAGAGGAAGGAGGAGGAAGAGAAGGAGGAGGAGGAGAAGAAGAAGAAGTAGAAGGAGGAGGAGGAGGAGAAGAAGAAGTAGAAGGAGGAGGAGCATTTTGGTTGTCTTGCTGAATCAACTGGTTGAGCCTCAAACTAACTGTCAAAATGTTGGGATTCTGAATCACAGTCAACACAAAACAAAACAAAACTGGCTTTTTTTGGTTTAGTTTTTGTTTTGCTGCCCAATGGGAAAGGGTCCCCGTCACACCTGTCCGTAGCCACCAGCTCAAACAAAATGCTTCCATTCATACCATCACATGTCCACATCAACCCACAGGTAAGTGGAGTGATGGCCTACAGGTAACGCGTCCGCCTAGGAAGCGAGAGAATCTGAGCATGCTGGTTCGAATCACGACTCAGCTGCCGATATTTTCTCCTCCTCCACTAGACCTTGAGTGGTCTGGACGCTAGTCATTTGGATGATGATAAACCGAGGTCCCGTGTGCAGCATGCACTTTGCACATGTAAAAGAACCCACGGCAACAAAAGGGTTGTTCCTGTAGAAAAATCCACTTTGATAGGAAAAACAAACAAAACTGCATGCAGGAAAAAATACCCCAAAAATGGGTGGAGCTGTAGTGTAGCGACACGCTCTCCCTGGGGACAGCAGCCCGAATTTCACGCAGAGAAATGTGTTGTGATAAAAAGAAATACAAATACAAACAAATACAAATACAATGTGGCCAGTTTCTATGATGGATCGGAAAGAGATAGAATAGAATAGAATAGAATATGTCTTTATTACCAAGTGTATCGGGGTCACAAGGAATATTAGATACAAGATACGAACATAAATCGAAAATCATACACGAGCACAGATACAGTAGAAATTAGGATACATACAAGTGCATATCAATATAAAAACTTGTGCATAGTCACACATGCATGC
This sequence comes from Babylonia areolata, assembly GCF_041734735.1. Taxonomy (NCBI): domain Eukaryota; kingdom Metazoa; phylum Mollusca; class Gastropoda; order Neogastropoda; family Buccinidae; genus Babylonia; species Babylonia areolata. The sequence continues at coordinate 4,750,217 of NC_134890.1, forward strand.
ACTGCACACTGACACACACACAAAGTGACACACACATGCACGCACGCACGCACACACACACACACACAAACTCTCTCTCTCTCTCTCACACACGTTTGAACAGAAGCTGCATATTACATGTGGATGGGGCGGATGACCAGATCTTCAGGTAGATGGTTGAGATGAGAGAAAGAGGGGAGAAGAGAGAGAGAGAGAGAGGGGGAGGAGAGAGAGGGGAGAGACAGAGAGGAGGGGGGAGGGTTGTGGGGAAGAGGATGGTGAATAAGGGGGCGGGGGAGTCGGGGTGGGGGGTGTGGGGGCTGGGGGGTGGGGGTGCGGGCAACAACTGTTACCACAGCTGACAACCTGAAAACAACAACAACAAAAAGCCCAGCGAGTTTCCCTTTCCCTCCTATATCCTGCCTCTCTAATGAAACATTGTCTGATAATGTGAACAGCAGGCCAAGCTATGAGTATTTCTCCTCCACAGAAAATCAATGCCATCCCAGCTTCTGTGACCTCCACACACAAAGCTGGTGTGAAGAGAGCTCTCTTTCTGTTTCATCCCCTTGTCTTTCTTCTTCTCAAATAACGCTTGTGTTGCAAGCCCATCGTTATACCCGTCAATCCTGTGGAGAGCCCTGTCATCTCTTGTTATGTCTGTCAAGTGTGTGTGTGTGTGTGTGTGTGTGTGTGTGTTCACATGGTTGTGTACGTGTAAAATTTTATGACCAGGTTGGCAGATGTGTGAGTGTGTCTGTGTGTGAGAGAGAAAGAGAGAGAGAGAAAGAGAGAGAGAGAGGGAGGGAGAGAGAGAAATTAAGAGAGAGAGAAGATGCTTAAGCAAGTAAAAACATGAAAGAAGAATGCTGGCGTAGCCTAACGCTGCATCGATTTATTGTTCACACCCACTGAAGCCTTTCAAGTCCTGTTTTTTGGTTCTCTCTGTCTCTCTCTGTCTGTCTGTCTGTCTGTCTCTCACATGTCCTTTCTTCTTCCTCTTTTATCTCAGAAAACATTGTGTGATCGCAAGAGGTGCTGCACACTTCAATGTCTTTATAAAGATTATGTTCCTCTGTGTGTGTGTGTGTGCGTGTGTGTGAGTGAGTGCATGTACTTGCGTGTGTGCATCCATGTGTGTGTGTACATCCATGTGTGTGTGTTAATCTGGTGCACATGTGTGTGTGCATGTGTGTGTGTGCGTGTGTTTTGTGTATCCATGTGTGTGTGCATGCGTGTGTGTGTTTGTCTGTGTGTATGTGTGTTCATATGTAGTGCATGATGATTTCTGTGCAAGAGCGCGCGCGCACACACACACACACACACACACACACACACACAAACATCCCGCTAACCTCAGCTCTTCATCACAGACACGCACGACAGACGGACAGACCGACGAAACAACCCACAACAATACAAACCATGCGGGGAATCTCATCTGATCCTCCTCCGTCAGTCCTGCTTCAATCAGCACCACCACCACCACCCTCTCTCCTCCTCCTCCCTCCACCCCTTCCTTACCCCCCCCCCCCCCCCCCCCTTCAGGTTACTTCACCTTCCATGATGATGCGGAGCGTGTCGCGCAGGACGCTGATGGTGGTGAGCAGCACCAGGAGGGAGAAGAAGAAGGTGCAGACGGGATCCGCCAGCCGGTACTTCTCATCCTCCTGCACACAGCAACACTGCTGTGGTGTGCTATCCACATCTGTGTGTCAACACTTATCACTGCTGTCATGTACTATCCAGATCCGCATGTCAACACATATCACTACTGTCATGTACTATCCAGATCTGCATGTCAACACATATCACTACTGTCATGTACTATCCAGATCCACATGTCAACACTTATCACTACTGTCATGTACTATCCATATCCACATGTCAACACATATCACTACTGTGATGTAATATCCAGATCCATGTGTCAACACATATCACTGCTGTGATGTAATATCCAGATCCGCATGTCAACACACAACACTACTGTGATGTACTATCCAGATCCACATGTCAATACACAACACTACTGTGATGTAGTATCCAGATCCACATGTCAACACATAACACTACTGTGATGTACTGGCAGAATCAGTTTGTTGTTCAACTCCTGTTCCAGTGTTCACCACTGATCAGAGCGCCAGGCCCTGTTTCGGCATGATGCTATGTCCCTGGGAGAAGTCCTTTATTCCCATCTTCCTCGCTTCATTCCAGTGTGAGTTTGAGACAGGGAAGGTTCAAACCAGCAGAAGGGGAGAACTGGGCCCCACCTCCCTATGCCAAGTCCTGGACACGGTGGACATCAATTCACTGCTTTGGTGGCCTTAAAACTATGTCCATGAGATGTTTAACCTTTAACCGTAAACATGATTTAGCCGTTAGAAGCTTAATGTTTCAGGAAAAAGAAAATGAGTGGCATGAAATTTGAAAAGGAACAGTTTTTGTTTGGCTTGACTGTCATATTGTATGGATTTTTGTACTGGGTAAATGCTATTTCTTGTTTAAAAACAATTATTTCATGCTTAAATTCACGTTACTTCCAGGCAATGACTACAGCCAATATGTGGGCCACAAGAGAAAGGCAAACAACAGGAAATCGTATGTTGTGTGCCAACTTTGATAGATGTCGGTGAAACCGTGTCGGAGGAAAAGATGTAAACCAGTCTGTCTTTTCCCAAACCAAGTGCAAGATCATCAACAGCAGAGAAATCAATGACAAGAAAACCTGACTGCTTCAGTTCAAGAAAAAGGTTACAAGGTTAAAGTTTAAGGGGGGACACGGCAGTACAAAAGAGACCAAAATGATGATTTTTCATGATTTGGATTTTTGATGGATTTTGATTCTTGAACATCTCTTCTATCATATGCATATGTTTTTTTCCACTGTAAAGATGTCTTTAACAATGAAAAAAACTGCCAATAAAGATTGCTTGCTCAATCACTAAAGTGTTTATATTTTGTTCAGTTTTGATGCAAGTCATCAAGTTTCTGGCCTTGACAACAAACCTTGGACTTGCTCAATGATGAGTAAACCTACAACCAAGAGACTTTGCATTATTGTTTTATGACATGTTATTGAAGGTTTGTCATGAGTATGTATGAAAATATTTTCTGGGTTTTAATTCATAGCAGTTCCAATCTTTTTACCCATTGTAAATTTTGAGGATTTCATAATACCCAAAATTTCAAAAATTCATAAAAAGTACGATAATTGAAGAATGAACACAATCTAGCGTGAAAATGAAGATAATGGCATTGTGTATCAAGTCCACATAACAAAAAGTGTCTGCATGCTTCACATGGACCACAAACCCCATTTCTTTGATACATTGTTTGGCGGCCATACTGATTTGTTTCTATAGCAACGGGTATTCACAAAAATCTAAGAATACGTTTTTTGTGATCCACAAGTGATGATACACATTGTAGACAAAAAAACAGAGAGATATAGTCGGAGAGAAAATAAGTGGTTATTTGACTGTAGTGTCTGGCCTTAAGGCCCCATAGTCTTTTATAGCCATGGGGGCAAAGATTTCATGTCAACTGTGTCTAGAGCTTCCACAGACACAGACACACACAGTGACAATTTTATACAATATTTAATACCATGCTTCCTGAATAAAAAAAAATAAAAAATTAAATTAAAAAAAAAAAAAAGAGGAAAGGAAAGGAAAAAAAAAAAAAGAAAGAAAAAAAACTGTTCAGAGCTCAGCATATGAAGGTGGGGTCCAATTCTCTCTGTCCACCTCCACAGTGCTGATGTTCATTACAATCCCAAAACTTCTGTGTCAGTAGCAGTATCAGTATCAGTAGCAGTAGCAGTAGCACTAACAGTATCAGTAGCTCAAGGAGGCGTCACTGCGTTTGGTCAAATCCATATAAGCTACACCACATCTGCCAAGCAGATGCCTGACCAGCAGCATAACCCAACGCACTTAGTCAGGCCTTGAGAAAAAAAATCACAAAAAAACCCCCCAAAAAAAACAAACACAATAAAACAAATGAATAAAAAATAATAGATAAATACATAAAAATACTACCACTACTACCAATAATATTTATAAGGCGCAAAATCTTGATGAAGTCAGCTCTAAGCGCACAAAAAAAAAGAAAGAAAAAAGGGACAACAATGATGATAAATAAGCAAATAAATGTAAAACATACAGACACACATTCACACATACATAACAGATATGCAACAAACATGCAGTTTCACAGATATGAAAGCACAATCAAATAGTATACACATGAACGTATATCAGCCCCAACACACACACACACACACATTACCCTGCACCCCACCCCACTCCCCCTCCTCCACACACTCATTTCTAGGCTACGTATTGCAGCATCCATAGTGCGCGCACACACATACACACACAAACACACACCATATCCGGACAACTGTGAAAGAAAGCTGTGCAAGCAACACATGTGGAACACGTTTCTTTCCACAAGGGCACTACGGTGTTGCCCCTGTCACTTTCACTCAGCAAGAGATCAATTTGGATACAGCTCCATTTTACCCTGCTAAGGTTTCAGCAAACCAATGAAACAAGCAAAAACATGAACAGCTGGTGTTTTCCTCGGCACCACCTGGCTTTGAATCACTGTCAACTTGAAAAACACTCATTTATGAACACCAGTGGGGGTGGGGCAGCATGCAATGCAATACAGGTCCACTCTTCCTGTTAGCCGATAAATCACTGCTTACTGTTAGCCGATAAAACACTGCTTACTGTTAGCCGATAAAACACTGCTTACTGTTAGCCGACAAAACACTGCTTACTGTTAGCCGATAAAACACTGCTTACTGTTAGCCGACAAATCACTGCTTACTGTTAGCTGACAAATCACTGCTTACGGTTAGCCGACAAACCACTGCTTATTGTTAGCTGACAAATCACTGCTTACTGCCGACAAACCACGGCTTACTGTTAGCTGACAAACCACTGCTTACTGTTAGCCGACAAATCACTGCTTATTGCCGACAAACCACTGCTTACTGTTAGCTGACAAACCACTGCTTACTGTTAGCCATCAAATCACTGCTTATTGCCGACAAACCACTGCTTACTGTTAGCTGACAAACCACTGCTTACTGTTAGCCGACAAACCACTGCTTATTGTTTGCCAACAAACCACTGCTTATTGTTAGCCGCTTATTGTTAGCCGACAAACCACTGTTTACTGTTAGCCAACAAACCACTGCTTATTGTTAGCTGCTTATTGTTAGCCAACAAACCACTGCTTATTGTTAGCCGACAAACCACTGCTTATTTTTAGCTGACAAATCACTGCTTATTGCCGACAAACCACTGCTTATTGTTAGCTGACAAACCACTGTTTACTGTAAGCCAACAAACCACTGCTCATTGTTAGCCGACAAACCACTGCTTATTGTTAGCCGACAAACCACTGCTTACTGTTAGCCGACAAACCACTGCTTACTGTTAGCCAACAAACCACTGCTTATTGTTAGCCGCTTATTGTTAGCCAACAAACCACTGCTTATTGTTAGCCGCTTATTGTTAGCCAACAAACCACTGCTTATCGCTAGCCGACAAACCACTGTTTACTGTTAGCCAACAAACCACTGCTTATTATTAGCCGCTTATTGTTAGCCAACAAACCACTGCTTATTGTTAGCCGCTTATTGTTAGCCAACAAACCACTGCTTATTGTTAGCCGCTTATTGTTAGCCGACAAACCACTGTTTACTGTTAGCCAACAAACCACTGCTTATTGCTAGCCGACAAACCACTGCTTATTGCTAGCCGACAAACCACTGCTTATTGTTAGCCGACAAACCACTGTTTACTGTTAGCGGCTTATTGTTAGCCAACAAACCACTGCTTACTGTTAGCCAACAAACCACTGCTTATTGCTAGCCGACAAACCACTGCTTATTGCTAGCCGACAAACCACTGCTTATTGTTAGCCGACAAACCACTGTTTACTGTTAGCCAACAAACCACTGCTTATTGTTAGCGGCTTATTGTTAGCCAACAAACCACTGCTTATTGCTAGCCGACAAACCACTGCTTATTGCTAGCCGACAAACCACTGCTTATTGTTAGCCGACAAACCACTGCTTACTGTTAGCCGACAAACCACTGCTTACTGTTAGCTGACAAACCACTGCTTATTGTTAGCCGACAAACCACTGCTTACTGTCAGCCATCAAATCAATGCTTAATGTTAGCCATCAGATCACTGCTTAATGTAGCGACACACAGGTCACAAAATGACTGTTCACATCTGTTGTGTGGCTGATGGAAACAACACAACAAACACATGCTGAAAAAAATGACATATATATATAATACCTTTGACAGATTGACAGTTTACAGTTGGGCCAACAGCAAAGTGAGAGCTGTATTATCAATGGTTTCTCCATTTCAATGAGAAATCATTTACAGCTTAGTCTTTTGTGAAGGACTGTGACTCTCAAACTAGGAGGCAAAATTGCACTGGCTTTTAGTGCTGCATCCTTGGGGGCTAGTTGGCCTTTGGGAACCATCCCAACACCGACTGTCCTAAAACCCTCTTGGCCGAGAGAGCTGGGATGTAACTTGGGCAAGACACTCTCTGCTTTAATCAAGTTCCAGTCCATATAGTTGGGGCAACAGAAAAACAGTCATTAATAAACACAAGTAGGGGTGGGGGCAGCATTCAATTCAATTAATGACCACGGTAGTGGTGGCTGTGATGGTGGTAATGATAACAAGCATCCCTTAATTTAAAGTAATCACCAAAGTGGACACACAGCTTCCAATTAGATTCTATCAATTCCCACACAATGTGCTTGTTTCTCAATAATACATTTGCATTTTTGATCATTCAGAAAATGTGTCACAGGTTTCATATAATTCATTGTGCATGTACAGATGAAATATTGTACAAACAAATGGGTCTCCTTGTGTATTGTTCACTGTCTGCTGTTTGTGTTTTCACACTTATTCTGCACGACACACAGCAGCTGTGTTTACTGTGATGTCAGTGGTCCTCCTCATTCCCCCTCCTTCAGTCTGTTCACTTTGTTCACACGTGTGTCTGGTGCACAGTGTGTGTGTGTGTCTGGTGCACAGTGTGTGTGTGTGTATCTGGTGCACAATGTGTGTGTGTGTATCTGGTGCACAATGTGTGTGTGTGGTGCACAATGTGTGTGTGTGTGTGTGTGGTGCACAATGTGTGTGTGTGTATCTGGTGCACAATGTGTGTGTGTGTGGTGCACAATGTGTGTGTGTGTCTGGTGCACAATGTGTGTGTGTGTATCTGGTGCACAATGTGTGTGTGTGTGGTGCACAATGTGTGTGTGTGTCTGGTGCACAATGTGTGTGTGTATCTGGTACACAATGTGTGTGTGTGTGGTGCACAATGTGTGTGTGTGTATCTGGTGCACAATGTGTGTGTGTGGTGCACAATGTGTGTGTGTATCTGGTGCACAATGTGTGTGTGTCTGGTGCACAATGTGTGTGTGTCTGGTGCACAATGTGTGTGTGTGTGGTGCACAATGTGTGTGTGTGTGGTGCACAATGTGGGTGTGTCTGGTGCACAATGTGTGTGTGTCTGGTGCACAATGTGTGTGTCTGGTGCACAATGTGTGTGTCTGGTGCACAATGTGTGTGTGGTGCACAATGTGTGTCTGGTGCACAATGTGTCTGGTGCACAATGTGTGTGTCTGGTGCACAATGTGTGTGTCTGGTGCACAATGTGTGTGTGTCTGGTGCACAATGTGTGTGTGGTGCACAACGTGTGTCTGGTGCAGAATGTGTGTCTGGTGCACAATGTGTGTGTCTGGTGCACAATGTGTGTGTGGTGCACAACGTGTGTCTGGTGCACAATGTGTGTGTCTGGTGGACAATGTGTGTCTGGTGCACAATGTGTATGTGGTGCACATGTCTGGTGCACAAATTGTGTGTGGTGCACAATGTGTGTGTGTGGTGCACAATGTGTGTGTGGTGCATAACGTGTGTCTGGTGAACAATGTGTGTCTGGTGCACATGTCTGGTGCACAAATTGTGTCTGGTGCACAATGTGTGTGTGTGGTGCACAATGTGTGTGTGGTGCATAACGTGTGTGTGGTGCACAATGTGTGTGTGTGTGGTGCATAACGTGTGTGTGGTGCACAATGTGTGTGTGGTGCATAACGTGTGTCTGGTGCACAATGTGTGTCTGGTGGACATGTCTGGTGCACAATGTGTGTGTCTGGTGCACAATGTGTGGAGGAATTTTTTGTTTAATGTCCCGCCACACATACCGGTGATTGAAGACATTTTGTTAAAGTATTTATGAATACATCTGAGTATTATCGGTTAGAAGGGGTGGGAGATGTGGATGAATGGAGGGTTGGGGGAAACTGGGCAAAAATGTGGGTGAAATTTGGAAGAAAAACAAAACCAAAAACCAAAAAAAAAAAAAAAACCCTCTAAATACAGTTACAGGAAATTACTTAAAGGACTTCGTAAAAGAGAAGTCGTTTAACTGACAAGCGAAACAACTGATAATGAATGCAAAAAGTCAAAAACATCAACGTTCTCGGTCACTTGTGAAGGCACACTTTCGTGTGCAAAAGGCTTCATCAAGCTACAGTGAAAAATTATATGCTCAATTGTCAGGTTACTAAAGCATATGCACTTGACATTAGAACAATACTTGGTCCGTAATGAATTTGATAATAGTCTGAGAGCTAAACTCAGAATTGGTCTGCGAATCGGACCAAAGTCTGAGAGAGTCAACTGACGAGGTTTTAGACTTGAATTCAAGCACCTATAAAAGTCTCTTTCTAGTATATTGCTTATTTCCTTGTATGACAATGGGCAATATACTTTTATACTATCTATATGATTTTTTGCTCCCCTTTTTGCTGCCCTGTCTGCTTGGTCGTTATAACGGAATCCAGTGTGGGATGGTATCCAACAAAAATCAACATTTGTACCCTTCACAAATAGAGAGTGCAATAAATACCTAATTTCAAACAATAAATCTTCTCTTTGATTATTCTCAAAAATAATGTGTGCCTTGTGCACAATGTGTGTGTCTGGTGCACATTGTCTGGTGCACAATGTGTGTCTGGTGCACAATGTGTGTCTGGTGCACAATGTGTGTATGTCTGGTGCACAATGTGTGTCTGGTGCACAATGTGTGTGGGTGCACAATGTGTGTCTGGTGCACAATGTGTGTCTGGAGCACAATGTGTGTATGTCTGGTGCACAATGTGTGTCTGGAGCACAATGTGTGTATGTCTGGTGCACAATGTGTGTCTGGTGCACAATGTGTGTGTGTCTGGTGCACAATGTGTGTATGTCTGGTGCACAATGTGTGTGTGTCTGGTGCACAATGTGTGTGTCTGGTGCACAATGTGTGTCTGGTGCACAATGTGTGTCTGGTGCACAATGTGTGTGTCTGGTGCACAATGTGTGTCTGGTGCACAATGTGTGTATGTCTGGTGCACAATGTGTGTCTGGTGCACAATGTGTGTCTGGTGCACAATGTGTGTCTGGTGCACAATGTGTGTGTCTGGTGCACAATGTGTGTGTCTGGTGCAGAATGTGTGTGTGTCTGGTGCACAATGTGTGTGTGTCTGGTGCACAATGTGTGTCTGGTGCACAATGTGTGTCTGGTGCACAATGTGTGTGTCTGGTGCACAATGTGTGTGTCTGGTGCACAATGTGTGTGTCTGGTGCACAATGTGTGTGTCTGGTGCACAATGTGTGTGTCTGGTGCACAATGTGTGTGTCTGGTGCACAATGTGTGTCTGGTGCACAATGTGTGTCTGGTGCACAATGTGCAGGAAAACAAAACAGCTGCTGTATGGAGAAATGAGCCGGGGCAAACACCAGGGCAGAATAAATGTTTTAAAGACCGCCTCAAAGTGTTCCTCAAAGACCTCAACATCAACCCCAGTATCAGAGAATCACTTGCTCTGAACTGCCCAACATGATGAAACAGGATCAGTAATGGAGCATAAGCAGCAGAAAACAAGACGCACAACAGCTCAGAAGAAACGCACCGCTCGCAAGGCATGAGCTACTTTCAACTCTTCTTCAAGAACACCTACCCAACGTCTCATGTGGGCGAGCTTTCTTGGCCCAGATTGGCCTCACCTCTCTCCTCCACACCCATAGTCACAGACCCTCCATCTGACACTGAAGTCATGGTCATCTTCCTGTCCAAACGACCAGCATCAACATCAACATGAAAACAATACAGAAATAAAAAGAGATCAGCTCCTCACAGACGTGCTTTCAACTTGAAGAAAGCTGAACTGCTATGTTCAAAATTAGACGAACATCCGTCAGACCACAGAGTCGTGCTCTGGGTGGTGATTCCTACAGCCCTGGGTGTGAAACAGGTGTGATATATCATGTTCAAAGTATGTCCACACACAGCTGGCAGTCAACACCAAACTCATGGCACTAACGGTGATTCCAACAGAGCTCACTCGACAGGAAAAAGTGCACACGACCAGCAAAACCACAAAACACAACAATCTCTTGCACTTTCCCCTCTGCAGATGTGCACACACATGCACAGACATACACACTTGAACCATGGTAGGTTTGATTATTAACCCTTTTAACATGTCCTTACTGGGAGCAGTTCAAGAGACAGAAGGTTAAACATTGGAGAACCAGTCTGATGGGCCCAAAAGCTGAGTACTCAGTGTGCTGGACTTCCAACTTGAGGGTCCAGGGTTTGAATATTAGTGGAGGCACCAGGTGGAGACAACCTTGTTTCAGTCTCCTAGGTCAACATATGTCCAGACCAACTACCTCCTCAACCCCTTTTGTGTGTAAATACAAGCGAAAAATCACATGCACATATTTAACTCATGTAACCTGTTTCAGTGTTTGATGGATTATGTGAACACTAACAGACCCAACAACCTTGACAATCACCACATGACCCCTGGCCCCCATCACATGACCTCCTACCCCTGTCACATGACCCCTGACCCCCATCAAATGACCCCTGACCCCCATCTCATGACCTCCAACCCCCATCTCATGACCCCTGACACCATCTCATGACCCCTGAACACCCCCCCCCCCCCCTCATCACATGACCTCCGACCCCCATCACATGACCCACCTTGAGCTTGATGATGAGAGCGGCCACCAGCACGCCCAGGCTCTGAATGATGTCGCCCACCACGTGGATGAAGGCCGCTCGCACGTTGATGTTCTTGTGTCGCTGAGGCTCCTCCCCCCGCTCCCCCTCCCCCTCCTCCCCTCTCCCTTCCTGCCCCGGTGCCACGTCCAACGGCTCGTAGTCGTAGCCACCAGTGCTGCTGCTGTTGGTGCCGTGGCCATGGCTGTGGCCGTGGCCGTGGGAGTGGCCGTGGCCGAACTTGGCGTGGCTTTTGGCCATGCCGCAGCATTTCTCGGAGTGCAGCACAAAGCCCATTCTGTCAGGGGAGAAAAAACAAAACAACAACATAATAATAATAGCAGTAAAAGAAAATGTATAAAAAATGTAAAACATATAGTGCTTATAATAATGAGAAGAAGAAGAAGAATGTATATCCATATAATGCTAAAGCATTTCAAAATTATAATATTTTTTGTACAACAAATACAACAAAATGGCACCCCAAAAGAAAGCTAACTGCAAATGGAAGCAACATTTTTGTTGTCAGTTTATACCTGCAGATGAAAATAAAACAGGCTGTAAGTGTAAGATTACAACCACATCTCTTGCAGACACACACTCTTTCACAAAACTCACTCACTCCAGATTGTAACTGGGCCGACCAAAATGTCTGCTCTGCATGCTGGTGTGCCTCCTCTACAAACAAGTCAGACATCTGATCAGAGACAAAAAAGTGTGAAGAAATCAAAACACATGTTTCCTGTCCTTTGCACGTTCAGCCCTGGGTTTCATGAAGATCATGGATTTTTTTAATTTAATTTTTTTTTTTTTTGCTGCCCCATCATCTGCACCGTTTCAGTGGCATTACTCCCACGCCGCTCATTTAGATCCCCCCATACACGACCACACTTGGGTTCGTCCGTCACAGTTTCAGCGTCGGCAGTCTGCAGAGAACCATTGATGTTAGGTTGCCAGGAGGCCACACACCAGAGGAGACCCTGCACTACTGCTGAGTCACTTCAGTGGTGTTCAGTGGTGCCTGTTCTGATTCAACGTACTTAGGACACCACCTACTAAGCCCCCTACTAACGACAATAATGGCTTAGTTGTGGAGCCAGACTGAGTGAGCGTCCCTCCCAGAGTAGATCATGAATTATTGGCAGGATTCAGTGAAAGCAACAGGTCACTGATGTCCACAGCCACACCCCCTTCCACACCCTCTGACCGGCATATGACCCCTCGTTTCACACTGTTCCTGCCACAGGCACAGTCCTCTGTCTCTCCCACTGACAGTCACTAACAACTGCTCAAAAATGCTACCTACTTTGATAGCATGACTGAGCAAGCATTGAATGTTGCTGACAGTTTCACCACTGGCGTTGTCATCACCTTTGTGTTCTAACAAATCATCAGAAAAGAGAGACCCATCTCCATCGTCATACCTATCCGTAAGCATCTGTACGGCCTGCAAGGTTGTGCCAATCCACTGAACGGGACCACTGTCTTTGCTGGACAAAGTTTCCGATGCCATTTTTGCACATGAGGGAAACTGTTTCATGAGTCATCCACATAAAATAATCATTTGAGAAGAAAGTGATCTTCCTCCTGACAAATGCTCATTTAAACAGTGTTCTTACACACACACACACAAACACACACACACACTCACATACACACACACACAAAGAAAAAAAAAAGGGTGGCGCTATAGTATAGCGACGCGCTCTCCCTGGGGAGAGCAGCCCGAATTTCACACAGAGAAATCTGTTGTGATAAAAAGAAATACAAATACAAATACACTGCAGACACTTCAACAAGCTGTTCAGTGTTGTGTTCATTGATCCAAACTTGCATGAGGAAAAATGGCAACAGATGCAGGACATCAGTGGGCATCTTTGTGGCACTGGCAAAGCACCTTGTCTGGAACACCAGGTGATGTCTTGTACTGTTGTAGGCACTGGCATGGAATGGGTTAAGCAACCTGCAGCCACAGACAGGAAGAGAACCAGCACTAGCACTGGATCACTGGGCTGTTCAGCACTGCCTGTTCTTCGGATTCTGCATATGCATGACACCACCTAACAAGCCCCAACTGATGACCTAACGAGCCCCAA